>NW_027462936.1:0-24311 GCF_050947455.1 Rhinoderma darwinii
AATAGCTCGCCTGGGAAACATCCAGAGAAGTCCAAGATAGTGTTTTTTTAGACTGGCTGCCACGAGCTGAAACGAATGCAGCCAAGAGCGAGCGTATGTGACTTACGGTTCAAGAGTTATTCACAGAAACATGGTTCGGAACTTTGCTGCCAGCCGCGAAAGCGAAAATAACCAAGATCGAGCGTCTAGGATTTACTTGTCAATAGCTCGCCTGGGAAACATCCAGAGAAGTCAAATACAGTGCTTCTATACTAATTGCCAGGCGCTGAGACGAATGCCGCCAAGATCGAGCGTCTATGACTTACGGTTCAAGAATTAGCCTCAGAAACAGTGGTTCTGAACATGCTGCCAATAGCTCGCCTGGGAAACATCCAGAGAAGTCCAAGATAGTGTTTTTTTTAGACTGGCTGCCACGAGCTGAAACGAATGCAGCCAAGAGCGAGCGTCTGTGACTAACGGTTCAAAAGTTATTCTCATAAACATGGTTCTGAACTTTGCTGCCAGCCGCGAAAGCGAAAGCAACCAAGATCGAGCGTCTAGGATTTACTTGTGAATAGCTCGCCTGGAAAACATCCAGAGAAGTCAAAGACAGTGCAGCTATACTAATTGCCAGGCGCTGAGACGAATGCCGCCAAGATCAAGCGTCTAAGACTTACGGTTCAAGAATTAGCCTCAGAAACAGTGGGAAACAGTGCTTCTATACTAATTGCCAGGCGCTGAGACGAATGCCGCCAAGATCGAGCGTCTATGACTTACGGTTCAAGAATTAGCCTCAGAAACAGTGGTTCTGAACATGCTGCCAATAGCTCGCCTGGGAAACATCCAGAGAAGTCCAAGATAGTGTTTTTTAGACTGGCTGCCACGAGCTGAAACGAATGCAGCCTAGAGCGAGCGTCTGTGACTTACGGTTCAAGAGTTATTCACAGAAACATGGTTCTGAACTTTGCTGCCAGCCGCGAAAGCGAAAATAACCAAGATCGAGCGTCTAGGATTTACTTGTCAATAGCTCGCCTGGGAAACATCCAGTGAAGACAAAGACAGTGCTTCTATACTAATTGCCAGGCGCTGAGACGAATGCCGCCAAGATCAAGCGTCTATGACTTACGGTTCAAGAATTAGCCTCAGAAACAGTGGTTCAAAACATGCTGCCAATAGCTCGCCTGGGAAACATCCAGAGAAGTCCAAGATAGTGTTTTTTTAGACTGGCTGCCACGAGCTGAAACGAATGCAGCCAAGAGCGAGCGTCTGTGACTTACGGTTCAAGAGTTATTCACAGAAACATGGTTCTGAACTTTGCTGCCAGCCGCGAAAGCGAAAGTAACCAAGATCGAGCGTCTAGGATTTACTTGTGAATAGCTCGCCTGGGAAACATCCAGAGAAGTCAAAGACAGTGCTTATATACTAATTGCCAGGCGCTGAGACGAATGCCGCCAAGATCAAGCGTCTAAGACTTACGGTTCAAGAATTAGCCTCAGAAACAGTGGGAAACAGTGCTTCTATACTAATTGCCAGGCGCTGAGACGAATGCCGCCAAGATCGAGCGTCTATGACTTACGGTTCAAGAATTAGCCTCAGAAACAGTGGTTCAAAACATGCTGCCAATAGCTCGCCTGGGAAACATCCAGAGAAGTCCAAGATAGTGTTTTTTTAGACTGACTGCCACGAGCTGAAACGAATGCAGCCAAGAGCGAGCGTCTGTGACTTACGGTTCAAGAGTTATTCACAGAAACATGGTTCTGAACTTTGCTGCCAGCCGCGAAAGCGAAAGTAACCAAGATCGAGCGTCTAGGATTTACTTGTGAATAGCTCGCCTGGGAAACTTTCAGATAAGTCAAAGACAGTGCTTCTATACTAATTGCCAGGCGCTGAGACGAATGCCGCCAAGATCAAGCGTCTAAGACTTACGGTTCAAGAATTAGCCTCAGAAACAGTGGGAAACAGTGCTTCTATACTAATTGCCAGGCGCTGAGACGAATGCCGCCAAGATCGAGCGTCTATGACTTACGGTTCAAGAATTAGCCTCAGAAACAGTGGTTTTGAACATGCTGCCAATAGCTCGCCTGGGAAACATCCAGAGAAGTCCAAGATAGTGTTTTTTTAGACTGGCTGCCACGAGCTGAAACGAATGCAGCCAAGAGCGAGCGTCTGTGACTTACGGTTCAAGAGTTATTCACAGAAACATGGTTCTGAACTTTGCTGCCAGCCGCGAAAGCGAAAGTAACCAAGATCGAGCGTCTAGGATTTACTTGTGAATGGCTCGCCTGGGAAACATCCAGAGAAGTCAAAGACAGTGCTCCTATACTAATTGCCAGGCGCTGAGACGTATGCCGCCAAGATCAAGCGTCTATGACTTACGGTTCAAGAATTAGCCTCAGAAACAGTGGTTCAAAACATGCTGCCAATAGCTCGCCTGGGAAACATCCAGAGAAGTCCAAGATAGTGTTTTTTTAGAATGGCTGCCACGAGCTGAAACGAATGCAGCCAAGAGCGAGCGTCTGTGACTTACGGTTCAAGAGTTATTCACAGAAACATGGTTCTGAACTTTGCTGCCAGCCGCGAAAGCGAAAGTAACCAAGATCGAGCGTCTAGGATTTACTTGTGAATAGCTCGCCTGGGAAACATCCAGAGAAGTCAAAGACAGTGCTTCTATACTAATTGCCAGGCGCTGAGACGAATGCCGCCAAGATCAAGCGTCTAAGACTTACGGTTCAAGAATTAGCCTCAGAAACAGTGGGAAACAGTGCTTCTATACTAATTGCCAGGCGCTGAGACGAATGCCGCCAAGATGGAGCGTCTATGACTTACGGTTCAAGAATTAGCCTCAGAAACAGTGGTTCAAAACATGCTGCCAATAGCTCGCCTGGGAAACATCCAGAGAAGTCCAAGATAGTGTTTTTTTAGACTGGCTGCCACGAGCTGAAACGAATGCAGCCAAGAGCGAGCGTCTGTGACTTACGGTTCAAGAGTTATTCACAGAAACATGGTTCTGAACTTTGCTGCCAGCCGCGAAAGCGAAAGTAACCAAGATCGAGCGTCTAGGATTTACTTGTGAATAGCTCGCCTGGGAAACTTTCAGATAAGTCAAAGACAGTGCTTCTATACTAATTGCCAGGCGCTGAGACGAATGCCGCCAAGATCAAGCGTCTAAGACTTACGGTTCAAGAATTAGCCTCAGAAACAGTGGGAAACAGTGCTTCTATACTAATTGCCAGGCGCTGAGACGAATGCCGCCAAGATCGAGCGTCTATGACTTACGGTTCAAGAATTAGCCTCAGAAACAGTGGTTTTGAACATGCTGCCAATAGCTCGCCTGGGAAACATCCAGAGAAGTCCAAGATAGTGTTTTTTTAGACTGGCTGCCACGAGCTGAAACGAATGCAGCCAAGAGCGAGCGTCTGTGACTTACGGTTCAAGAGTTATTCACAGAAACATGGTTCTGAACTTTGCTGCCAGCCGCGAAAGCGAAAGTAACCAAGATCGAGCGTCTAGGATTTACTTGTGAATGGCTCGCCTGGGAAACATCCAGAGAAGTCAAAGACAGTGCTTCTATACTAATTGCCAGGCGCTGAGACGAATGCCGCCAAGATCAAGCGTCAATGACTTACGGTTCAAGAATTAGCCTCAGAAACAGTGGTTCAAAACATGCTGCCAATAGCTCGCCTGGGAAACATCCAGAGAAGTCCAAGATAGTGTTTTTTTAGACTGGCTGCCACGAGCTGAAACGAATGCAGCCAAGAGCGAGCGTCTGTGACTTACGGTTCAAGAGTTATTCACAGAAACATGGTTCTGAACTTTGCTGCCAGCCGCGAAAGCGAAAGTAACCAAGATCGAGCGTCTAGGATTTACTTGTGAATGGCTCGCCTGGGAAACATCCAGAGAAGTCAAAGACAGTGCTTCCATACTAATTGCCAGGCGCTGAGACGAATGCCGCCAAGATCGAGCGTCTATGACTTACGGTTCAAGAATTAGCCTCAGAAACAGTGGTTCTGAACATGCTGCCAATAGCTCGCCTGGGAAACATCCAGAGAAGTCCAAGATAGTGTTTTTTTTAGACTGGCTGCCACGAGCTGAAACGAATGCAGCCAAGAGCGAGCGTCTGTGACTTACGGTTCAAGAGTTATTCACAGAAACATGGTTCTGAACTTTGCTGCCAGCCGCGAAAGCGAAAGTAACCAAGATCGAGCGTCTAGGATTTACTTGTGAATAGCTCGCCTGGGAAACATCCAGAGAAGTCAAAGACAGTGCTTCTATACTAATTGCCAGGCGCTGAGACGAATGCCGCCAAGATCAAGCGTCTAAGACTTACGGTTCAAGAATTAGCCTCAGAAACAGTGGGAAACAGTGCTTTTATACTAATTGCCAGGCGCTGAGACGAATGCCGCCAAGATCGAGCGTCTATGACTTACGGTTCAAGAATTAGCCACAGAAACAGTGGTTCTAAACATGCTGCCAATATCTCGCCTGGGAAACATCCAGAGAAGTCCAAGATAGTGTTTTTTAGACTGGCTGCCACGAGCTGAAACGAATGCAGCCAAGAGCGAGCGTCTGTCACTTACGGTTCAAGATTTATTCACAGAAACATGGTTCTGAACTTTGCTGCCAGCCGCGAAAGCGAAAATAACCAAGATCGAGCGTCTAGGATTTACTTGTCAATAGCTCGCCTGGGAAACATCCAGAGAAGTCAAAGACAGTGCTTCTATACTAATTGCCAGACGCTGAGACGAATGCCGCCAAGATCGAGCGTCTATGACTTACGGTTCAAGAATTAGCCTCAGAAACAGTGGGAAACAGTGCTTCTATACTAATTGCCAGGCGCTGAGACGAATGCCGCCAAGATCGAGCGTCTATGACCTACGGTTCAAGAATTAGCCTCAGAAACAGTGTTTCTGAACATGCTGCCAATAGCTCGCCTGGGAAACATCCAGAGAAGTCCAAGATAGTGTTTTTTAGACTGGCTGCCACGAGCTGAAACGAATTTAACCAAGAGCGAGCGTCTGTGACTTACGGTTCAAGAGTTATTCACAGAAACATGGTTTTGAACTTTGCTGCCAGCCGCGAAAGCGAAAGTAACCAAGATCGAGCGTCTAGGATTTACTTGTCAATAGCTCGCCTGGGAAACATCCAGAGAAGTCAAAGACAGTGCTTCTATACTAATTGCCAGGCGCTGAGACGAATGCCGCCAAGATCAAGCGTCTAAGACTTACGGTTCAAGAATTAGCCTCAGAAACAGTGGGAAACAGTGCTTCTATACTAATTGCCAGGCGCTGAGACGAATGCCGCCAAGATCGAGCGTCTATGACTTACGGTTCAAGAATTAGCCTCAGAAACAGTGGTTCTAAACATGCTGCCAATAGCTAGTCTGGGAAACATTCAGAGAAGTCCAAGATAGTGTTTTTTAGACTGGCGGCCACGAGCTGAAACGAATGCAGCCAAGAGCGAGCGTTTGTGACTTACGGTTCTAGAGTTATTTACAGAAACATGGTTCTGAACTTTGCTGCCAGCCGCGAAAGCGAAAATAACCAAGATCGAGCGTCTAGGATTTACTTGTCAATAGCTCGCCTGTGAAACATCCAGAGAAGTCAAAAACAGTGCTTTTATACTAATTGCCAGGCGCTGAGACGAATGCCGCCAAGATCAAGCGTCTAAGACTTATGGTTCAAGAATTAGCCTCAGAAACAGTGGGAAACAGTGCTTCTATACTAATTGCCAGGCGTTGAGACGAATGCCGCCAAGATCGAGCGTCTATGACTTACGGTTCAAGAATTAGCCTCAGAAACAGTGGTTTTGAACATGCTGCCAATAGCTCGCCTGGGAAACATCCAGAGAAGTCCAAGATAGTGTTTTTTAGACTGGCTGCCACGAGCTGAAACGAATGCAACCAAGAGCGAGCGTCTGTGACTTACGGTTCAAGAGTTATTCACAGAAACATGGTTCTGAACTTTGCTGCTAGCCGCGAAAGCGAAAGTAACCAAGATCGAGCGTCAAGGATTTACTTGTCAATAGCTCGCCTGGGAAACATCCAGAGAAGTCAAAGACAGTGCTTCTATACTAATTGCCAGGCGCTGAGACGAATGCCGCCAAGATCGAGCGTCTAAGACTTACGCTTCAAGAATTAGCCTCAGAAACAGTGGGAAACAGTGTTTCTATACTAATTGCCAGGCGCTGAGACGAATGCCGCCAAGATCAAGCGTCAAAGACTTACGGTTCAAGAATTAGCCTCAGAAACAGTGGGAAACAGTGCTTTTATACAAATTGCCAGGCGCTGAGACGAATGCCGCCAAGATCGAGCGTCTATGACTTACGGTTCAAGAATTAGCCTCAGAAACAGTGGTTCTAAACATGCTGCCAATAGCTCGCCTGGGAAACATCCAGAGAAGTCCAAGATAGTGTTTTTTAGACTGGCTGCCACGAGCTGAAACGAATGCAGCCAAGAGCGAGCGTGTCACTTACGGTTCAAGAGTTATTCACAGAAACATGGTTCTGAACTTTGCTGCCAGCCGCGAAAGCGAAAATAACCAAGATCGAGCGTCTAGGATTTACTTGTCAATAGCTCGCCTGGGAAACATCCAGAGAAGTCAAAGACAGTGCTTCTATACTAATTGCCAGGCGCTGAGACGAATGCCGCCAAGATCGAGCGTCTATGACTTACGGTTCAAAAATTAGCCTCAGAAACAGTGGGAAACAGTGCTTTTATACTAATTGCCAGGCGCTGAGACGAATGCCGCCAAGATCGAGCGTCTATGACTTACGGTTCAAGAATTAGCCTCAGAAACAGTGTTTCTGAACATGCTGCCAATAGCTCGCCTGGGAAACATCCAGAGAAGTCCAAGATAGTGTTTTTTAGACTGGCTGCCACGAGCTGAAACTAATTTAACCAAGAGCGAGCGTCTGTGACTTACGGTTGAAGAGTTATTCACAGAAACATGGTTCTGAACTTTGCTGCCAGCCGCGAAAGCGAAAGTAACCAAGATCGAGCGTCTAGGATTTACTTGTCAATAGCTCGCCTGGGAAACATCCAGAGAAGTCAAAGACAGTGCTTCTATACTAATTGCCAGGCGCTGAGACGAATGCCGCCAAGATCAAGCGTCTAAGACTTACGGTTCAAGAATTAGCCTCAGAAACAGTGGGAAACAATGCTTTTATACTAATTGCCAGGCGTTGAGACGAATGCCGCCAAGATCGAGCGTCTATGACTTACGGTTCAAGAATTAGCCTCAGAAACAGTGGTTTTGAACATGCTGCCAATAGCTCGCCTGGGAAACATCCAGAGAAGTCCAAGATAGTTTTTTTAGACTGGCTGCCATGAGCTGAAACGAATGCAACCAAGAGCGAGCGTCTGTGACTTACGGTTCAAGAGTTATTCACAGAAACATGGTTCTGAACTTTGCTGCCAGCCGCGAAAGCGAAAATAACCAAGATCGAGCGTCTAAGATTTACTTGTCAATAGCTCGCCTGGGAAACATCCAGTGAAGTCAAAGACAGTGCTTCTATACTAATTGCCAGGCGCTGAGACGAATGCCGCCAAGATCGAGCGTCTATGACTTACGGTTCAAGAATTAGCCTCAGAAACAGTGGGAAACAGTGCTTCTATACTAATTTCCAGGTGCTGAGACGAATGCCGCCAAGATCGAGCGTCTATGACTTACGGTTCAAGAATTAGCCTCAGAAACAGTGGTTCTAAACATGCTGCCAATAGCTCGCCTGGGAAACATCCAGAGAAGTCCAAGATAGTGTTTTTTAGACTGACTGCCACGAGCTGAAACGAATGCAGCCAAGAGCGAGCGTCTGTGACTTACGGTTCAAGAGTTATTCACAGAAACATGGTTCTGAACTTTGCTGCCAGCCGCGAAAGCGAAAGTAACCAAGATCGAGCGTCTAGGATTTACTTGTCAATAGCTCGCCTGGGAAACATCCAGTGAAGTCAAAGACAGTGCTTCTATACTAATTGCCAGGCGCTGAGACGAATGCCGCCAAGATCGAGCGTCTATGACTTACGGTTCAAGAATTAGCCTCAGAAACAGTGGGAAACAGTGCTTCTATACTAATTTCCAGGTGCTGAGACGAATGCCGCCAAGATCGAGCGTCTATGACTTACGGTTCAAGAATTAGCCTCAGAAACAGTGGTTTTGAACATGCTGCCAATAGCTCGGCTGGGAAACATCCAGAGAAGTCCAAGATAGTGTTTCTTAGACTGGCTGCCACGAGCTGAAACGAATGCAACCAAGAGCGAGCGTCTGTGACTTACGGTTCAAGAGTTATTCACAGAAACATGGTTCTGAACTTTGCTGCCAGCCGCGAAAGTAACCAAGATCGAGCGTCTAGGATTTACTTGTCAATAGCTCGCCTGGGAAACATCCAGAGAAGTCAAAGACAGTGCTTCTATACTAATTGCCAGGCGCTGAGACGAATGCCACCAAGATCAAGCGTCTAAGACTTACGGTTCAAGAATTAGCCTCAGAAACAGTGGGAAACAGTGCTTCTATACTAATTGCCAGGCGCTGAGACGAATGCCGCCAAGATCGAGCGTCTATGACTTACGGTTCAAGAATTAGCCTCAGAAACAGTGGTTCTGAACATGCTGCCAATAGCTCACCTGGGAAACATCC
Source organism: Rhinoderma darwinii (assembly GCF_050947455.1). Taxonomy (NCBI): domain Eukaryota; kingdom Metazoa; phylum Chordata; class Amphibia; order Anura; family Rhinodermatidae; genus Rhinoderma; species Rhinoderma darwinii. The sequence continues at coordinate 8,607 of NW_027462936.1, forward strand.
AGAGAAGTCCAAGATAGTGTTTTTTAGACTGGCTGCCACGAGCTGAAACGAATGCAGCCAAGAGCGAGCGTCTATTACTTACGGTTCAAGAGTTATTCACAGAAACATGGTTCTGAACTTTGCTGCCAGCCGCGAAAGCGAAAATAACCAAGATCGAGCGTCTAGGATTTACTTGTCAATAGCTCGCCTGGGAAACATCCAGAGAAGTCAAAGACAGTGCTTCTATACTAATTGCCAGGCGCTGAGACGAATGCCGCCAAGATCAAGCGTCTAAGACTTACGGTTCAAGAATTAGCCTCAGAAACAGTGGGAAACAGTGTTTCTATACTAATTGCCAGGCGCTGAGACGAATGCCGCCAAGATCGAGCGTCTATGACTTACGGTTCAAGAATTAGCCTCAGAAACAGTGGTTCTGAACATGCTGCCAATAGCTCACCTGGGAAACATCCAGAGAAGTCCAAGATAGTGTTTTTTAGACTGGCTGCCACGAGCTGAAACGAATGCAGCCAAGAGCGAGCGTCTATTACTTACGGTTCAAGAGTTATTCACAGAAACATGGTTCTGAACTTTGCTGCCAGCCGCGAAAGCGAAAATAACCAAGATCGAGCGTCTAGGATTTACTTGTCAATAGCTCGCCTGGGAAACATCCAGAGAAGTCAAAGACAGTGCTTCTATACTAATTGCCAGGCGCTGAGACGAATGCCGCCAAGATCAAGCGTCTAAGACTTACGGTTCAAGAATTAGCCTCAGAAACAGTGGGAAACAGTGCTTCTATACTAATTGCCAGGCGCTGAGACGAATGCCGCCAAGATCGAGCGTCTATGACTTACGGTTCAAGAATTAGCCTCACAAACAGTGGTTCTGAACATGCTGCCAATAGCTCACCTGTGAAACATCCAGAGAAGTCCAAGATAGTGTTTTTTAGACTGGCTGCCACGAGCTGAAACGAATGCAGCCAAGAGCGAGCGTCTGTGACTTACGGTTCAAGAGTTATTCACAGAAACATGGTTCTGAACTTTGCTGCCAGCCTCGAAAGCGAAAGTAACCAAGATCGAGCGTCTAGGATTTACTTGTCAATAGCTCGCCTGCGAAACATCCAGAGAAGTCAAAGACAGTGCTTCTATACTAATTGCCAGGCGCTGAGACGAATGCCGCCAAGATCGAGCGTCTAAGACTTACGGTTCAAGAATTAGCCTCAGAAACAGTGGGAAACAGTGTTTCTATACTAATTGCCAGGCGCTGAGACGAATGCCGCCAAGATCGAGCGTCTATGACTTACGGTTCAAGAATTAGCCTCAGAAACAGTGGTTCTGAACATGCTGCCAATAGCTCACCTGGGAAACATCCAGAGAAGTCCAAGATAGTGTTTTTTAGACTGGCTGCCACGAGCTGAAACGAATGCAGCCAAGAGCGAGCGTCTATTACTTACGGTTCAAGAGTTATTCACAGAAACATGGTTCTGAACTTTGCTGCCAGCCGCGAAAGCGAAAATAACCAAGATCGAGCGTCTAGGATTTACTTGTCAATAGCTCGCCTGGGAAACATCCAGTGAAGTCAAAGACAGTGCTTCTATACTAATTGCCAGGCGCTGAGACGAATGCCGCCAAGATCGAGCGTCTATGACTTACGGTTCAAGAATTAGCCTCAGAAACAGTGGGAAACAGTGCTTCTATACTAATTTCCAGGCGCTGAGACGAATGCCGCCAAGATCGAGCGTCTATGACTTACGGTTCAAGAATTAGCCTCAGAAACAGTGATTCTGAACATGCTGCCAATAGCTCGCCTGGGAAACATTGAGAGAAGTCCAAGATAGTGTTTTTTAGACTGGCTGCCACGAGCTGAAACGAATGCAGCCAAGAGCGAGCGTCTGTCACTTACGGTTCAAGAGTTATTCACAGAAACATGGTTCTGAACTTTGCTGCCAGCCGCGAAAGCGAAAGTAACCAAGATCGAGCATCTAGGATTTACTTGTCAATAGCTCGCCTGAGAAACAGCCAGAGAAGTCCAAGATAGTGTTTTTTAGACTGGCTGCCACGAGCTGAAACGAATGCAACCAAGAGCGAGCGTCTGTGACTTACGGTTCAAGAGTTATTCACAGAAACATGGTTCTGAACTTTGCTGCCAGCCGCGAAAGCGAAAATAACCAAGATCGAGCGTCTAGGATTTACTTGTCAATAGCTCGCCTGGGAAACATCCAGTGAAGTCAAAGACAGTGCTTCTATACTAATTGCCAGGCGCTGAGACGAATGCCGCCAAGATCGAGCGTCTATGACTTACGGTTCAAGAATTAGCCTCAGAAACAGTGGGAAACAGTGCTTCTATGCTCATTTCCAGGCGCTGAGACGAATGCCGCCAAGATCGAGCGTCTATGACTTACGGTTCAAGAATTAGCCTCAGAAACAGTGATTCTGAACATGCTGCCAATAGCTCGCCTGGAAAACATCCAGAGAAGTCCAAGATAGTGTTTTTTAGACTGGCTGCCACGAGCTGAAACGAATGCAGCCAAGAGCGAGCGTCTGTCACTTACGGTTCAAGAGTTATTCACAGAAACATGGTTCTGAACTTTGCTGCCAGCCGCGAAAGTAACCAAGATCGAGCGTCTAGGATTTACTTGTCAATAGCTCGCCTGGGAAACATCCAGAGAAGTCAAAGACAGTGCTTCTATACTAATTGCCAGGCGCTGAGACGAATGCCGCCAAGATCAAGCGTCTAAGACTTACGGTTCAAGAATTAGCCTCAGAAACAGTGGGAAACAGTGCGTCTATACTAATTGCCAGGCGCTGAGACGAATGCCGCCAAGATCGAGCGTCTATGACTTACGGTTCAAGAATTAGCCTTAGAAACAGTGGTTTTGAACATGCTGCCAATTGCTCGGCTGGGAAACATCCAGAGAAGTCCAAGATATTGTTTCTTAGACTGGCTGCCACGAGCTGAAACGAATGCAACCAAGAGCGAGCGTCTGTGACTTACGGTTCAAGAGTTATTCACAGAAACATGGTTCTGAACTTTGCTGCCAGCCGCGAAAGTAACCAAGATCGAGCGTCTAGGATTTACTTGTCAATAGCTCGCCTGGGAAACATCCAGAGAAGTCAAAGACAGTGCTTCTATACTAATTGCCAGGCGCTGAGACGAATGCCACCAAGATCAAGCGTCTAAGACTTACGGTTCAAGAATTAGCCTCAGAAACAGTGGGAAACAGTGCTTCTATACTAATTGCCAGGCGCTGAGACGAATGCCGCCAAGATCGAGTGTCTATGACTTACGGTTCAAGAATTAGCCTCAGAAACAGTGGTTTTGAACATGCTGCCAATAGCTCGCCTGGGAAACATCCAGAGAAGTCCAAGATAATGTTTTTTAGACTGGCTGCCACGAGCTGAAACGAATGCAACCAAGAGCGAGCGTCTGTGACTTACGGTTCAAGAGTTATTCACAGAAACATGGTTCTGAACTTTGCTGCCAGCCGCGAAAGCGAAAGTAACCAAGATCGAGCGTCTAGGATTTACTTGTCAATAGCTCGCCTGGGAAACATCCAGAGAAGTCAAAGACAGTGCTTCTATACTAATTGCCAGGCGCTGAGACGAATGCCGCCAAGATCGAGCGTCTAAGACTTACGGTTCAAGAATTAGCCTCAGAAACAGTGGGAAACAGTGTTTCTATACTAATTGCCAGGCGCTGAGACGAATGCCGCCAAGATCAAGCGTCAAAGACTTACGGTTCAAGAATTAGCCTCAGAAACAGTGGGAAACAGTGCTTTTATACTAATTGCAAGGCGCTGAGACGAATGCCGCCAAGATCGAGCGTCTATGACTTACGGTTCAAGAATTAGCCACAGAAACAGTGGTTCTAAACATGCTGCCAATAGCTCGCCTGGGAAACATCCAGAGAAGTCCAAGATAGTGTTTTTTAGACTGGCTGCCACGAGCTGAAACGAATGCAGCCAAGAGCGAGCGTCTGTCACTTACGGTTCAAGAGTTATTCACAGAAACATGGTTCTGAACTTTGCTGCCAGCCGCGAAAGCGAAAATAACCAAGATCGAGCGTCTAGGATTTACTTGTCAATAGCTAGCCTGGGAAACATCCAGAGAAGTCAAAGACAGTGCTTCTATACTAATTGCCAGGCGCTGAGACGAATGCCGCCAAGATCGAGCGTCTATGACTTACGGTTCAAGAATTAGCCTCAGAAACAGTGGGAAACAGTGCTTCTATACTAATTGCCAGGCGCTGAGACGAATGCCGCCAAGATCGAGCGTCTATGACTTACGGTTCAAGAATTAGCCTCAGAAACAGTGTTTCTGAACATGCTGCCAATAGCTCGCCTGGGAAACATCCAGAGAAGTCCAAGATAGTGTTTTTTAAACTGGCTGCCACGAGCTGAAACAAATTTAACCAAGAGCGAGCGTCTGTGACTTACGGTTCAAGAGTTATTCATAGAAACATGGTTCTGAACTTTGCTGCCAGCCGCGAAAGCGAAAGTAACCAAGATCGAGCGTCTAGGATTTAATTGTCAATAGCTCGCCTGGGAAACATCCAGAGAAGTCAAAGACAGTGCTTCTATACTAATTGCCAGGCGCTGAGACGAATGCCGCCAAGATCGAGCGTCTAAGACTTACGGTTCAAGAATTAGCCTCAGAAACAGTGGGAAACAGTGTTTCTATACTAATTGCCAGGCGCTGAGACGAATGCTGCCAAGATCAAGCGTCAAAGACTTACGGTTCAAGAATTAGCCTCAGAAACAGTGGGAAACAGTGCTTTTATACTAATTGCCAGGCGCTGAGACGAATGCCGCCAAGATCGAGTGTCTATGACTTACGGTTCAAGAATTAGCCTCAGAAACAGTGGTTCTAAACATGCTGCCAATAGCTCGCCTGGGAAACATTCAGAGAACTCCAAGATAGTATTTTTTAGACTGGCTGCCACGAGCTGAAACGAATGCAGCCAAGAGCGAGCGTCTGTCACTTACGGTTCAAGAGTTATTCACAGAAACATGGTTCTGAACTTTGCTGCCAGCCGCGGAATCGAAAATAACCAAGATCGAGCGTCTAGGATTTACTTGTCAATAGCTCGCCTGGGAAACATCCAGAGAAGTCAAAGACAGTGCTTCTATACTAATTGCCAGGCGCTGAGACGAATGCCGCCAAGATCAAGCGTCTAAGACTTATGGTTCAAGAATTAGCCACAGAAACAGTGGGAAACAGTGCTTCTATACTAATTGCCAGGCGTTGAGACGAATGCCGCCAAGATCGAGCGTCTATGACTTACGGTTCAAGAATTAGCCTCAGAAACAGTGGTTTTGAACATGCTGCCAATAGCTCGCCTGGGAAACATCCAGAGAAGTCCAAGATAGTGTTTTTTAGACTGGCTGCCACGAGCTGAAACGAATGCAGCCAAGAGCGAGCGTCTGTCACTTACGGTTCAAGAGTTATTCACAGAAACATGGTTCTGAACTTTGCTGCCAGCCGCGAAAGCGAAAGTAACCAAGATCGAGCGTCTAGGATTTACTTGTCAATAGCTCGCCTGGGAAACATCCAGAGAAGTCAAAGACAGTGCTTCTATACTAATTGCCAGGCGCTGAGACGAATGCCGCCAAGATCAAGCGTCTAAGACTTACGGTTCAAGAATTAGCCTCAGAAACAGTGGGAAACAGTGCTTCTATACTAATTGCCAGGCGCTGAGACGAATGCCCCCAAGATCGAGCGTCTATGACTTACGGTTCAAGAATTAGCCTCAGAAACAGTGGTTTTGAACATGCTGCCAATAGCTCGCCTGGGAAACATCCAGAGAAGTCCAAGATAGTGTTTTTTTAGACTGGCTGCCACGAACTGAAACGAATGCCACCAAGAGCGAGCGTCTGTGACTTACGGTTCAAGAGTTATTCACAGAAACATGGTTCTGAACTTTGCTGCCAGCCGCGAAAGCGAAAGTAACCAAGATCGAGCGTCTAGGATTTAATTGTCAATAGCTCGCCTGGGAAACATCCAGAGAAGTCAAAGACAGTGCTTCTATACTAATTGCCAGGCGCTGAGACGAATGGCGCCAAGATCGAGCGTCTAAGACTTACGGTTCAAGAATTAGCCTCAGAAACAGTGGGAAACAGTGCTTCTATACTAATTGCCAGGCGCTGAGACGAATGCCGCCAAGATCAAGCGTCAAAGACTTACGGTTCAAGAATTAGCCTCAGAAACAGTGGGAAACAGTGCTTTTATACTAATTGCCAGGCGCTGAGACGAATGCCGCCAAGATCGAGCGTCTATGACTTACGGTTCAAGAATTAGCCTCAGAAACAGTGGTTCTAAACATGCTGCCAATAGCTCGCCTGGGAAACATCCAGAGAAGTCCAAGATAGTGTTTTTTAGACTGGCTGCCACGAGCTGAAACGAATGCAGCCAAGAGCGAGCGTCTGTGACTTACGGTTCAAGAGTTATTCACAGAAACATGGTTCTGAACTTTGCTGCCAGCCGCGAAAGCGAAAATAACCAAGATCGAGCGTCTAGGATTTACTTGTCAATAGCTCGCCTGGGAAACATCCAGTGAAGTCAAAGACAGTGCTTCTATACTAATTGCCAGGCGCTGAGACGAATGCCGCCAAGATCGAGCGTCTATGACTTACGGTTCAAGAATTAGCCTCAGAAACAGTGGGAAACAGTGCTTCTATACTAATTGCCAGGCGCTGAGACGAATGCCGCCAAGATCAAGCGTCAAAGACTTACGGTTCAAGAATTAGCCTCAGAAACAGTGGGAAACAGTGCTTTTATACTAATTGCCAGGCGCTGTGACGAATGCCGCCAAGATCGAGCGTCTATGACTTACGGTTCAAGAATTAGCCTCAGAAACAGTGTTTCTGAACATGCTGCCAATAGCTCGCCTGGGAAACATCCAGAGAAGTCCAAGATAGTGTTTTTTTAGACTGGCTGCCACGAGCTGAAACGAATGCAGCCAAGAGCGAGCGTCTGTGACTTACGGTTCAAGAGTTATTCACAGAAACATGGTTCTGAACATTGCTGCCAGCCGCGAAAGCGAAAGTAACCAAGAACGAGCGTCTAGGATTTACTTGTGAATAGCTCGCCTGGGAAACATCCAGATAAGTCAAAGACAGTGCTTCTATACTAATTGCCAGGCGCTGAGACGAATGCCGCCAAGATCAAGCGTCTAAGACTTACGGTTCAAGAATTAGCCTCAGAAACAGTGGGAAACAGTGCTTCTATACTAATTGCCAGGCGCTGAGACGAATGCCGCCAAGATCGAGCGTCTATGACTTACGGTTCAAGAATTAGCCTCAGAAACAGTGGTTTTGAACATGCTGCCAATAGCTCGCCTGGGAAACATCCAGAGAAGTCCAAGATAGTGTTTTTTAGACTGGCTGCCACGAGCTGAAACGAATGCAATCAAGAGCGAGCGTCTGTGACTTACGGTTCAAGAGTTATTCACAGAAACATGGTTCTGAATTTTGCTGCCAGCCGCGAAAGCGAAAGTAACCAAGACCGAGCGTCTAGGATTTACTTGTCAATAGCTCGCCTGGGAAACATCCAGAGAAGTCAAAGACAGTGCTTCTATACTAATTGCCAGGCGCTGAGACGAATGCCGCCAAGATCAAGCGTCTAAGACTTACGGTTCAAGAATTAGCCTCAGAAACAGTGGGAAACAGTGCTTTTATACTAATTGCCAGGCGCTGAGACGAATGCCGCCAAGATCGAGCGTCTATGACTTACGGTTCAAGAATTAGCCTCAGAAACAGTGGTTTTGAACATGCTGCCAATAGCTCGCCTGGGAAACATCCAGAGAAGTCCAAGATAGTGTTTTTTTAGACTGGCTGCCACGAACTGAAACGAATGCAGCCAAGAGCGAGCGTCTGTCACTTACGGTTCAAGAGTTATTCACAGAAACATGGTTCTGAACTTTGCTGCCAGCCGCGAAAGCGAAAGTAACCAAGATCGAGCGTCTAGGATTTACTTGTCAATAGCTCGCCTGGGAAACAGCCAGAGAAGTCCAAGATAGTGTTTTTTAGACTGGCTGCCACGAGCTGAAACGAATGCAACCAAGAGCGAGCGTCTGTGACTTACGGTTCAAGAGTTATTCACAGAAACATGGTTCTGAACTTTGCTGCCAGCCGCGAAAGCGAAAATAACCAAGATCGAGCGTCTAGGATTTACTTGTCAATAGCTCGCCTGGGAAACATCCAGTGAAGTCAAAGACGGTGCTTCTATACTAATTGCCAGGCGCTGAGACGAATGCCGCCAAGATCGAGCGTCTATGACTTACGGTTCAAGAATTAGCCTCAGAAACAGTGGGAAACAGTGCTTCTATGCTCATTTCCAGGCGCTGAGACGAATGCCGCCAAGATCGAGCGTCTATGACTTACGGTTCAAGAATTAGCCTCAGAAACAGTGATTCTGAACATGCTGCCAATAGCTCGCCTGGAAAACATCCAGAGAAGTCCAAGATAGTGTTTTTTAGACTGGCTGCCACGAGCTGAAACGAATGCAGCCAAGAGCGAGCGTCTGTCACTTACGGTTCAAGAGTTATTCACAGAAACATGGTTCTGAACTTTGCTGCCAGCCGCGAAAGTAACCAAGATCGAGCGTCTAGGATTTACTTGTCAATAGCTCGCCTGGGAAACATCCAGAGAAGTCAAAGACAGTGCTTCTATACTAATTGCCAGGCGCTGAGACGAATGCCGCCAAGATCAAGCGTCTAAGACTTACGGTTCAAGAATTAGCCTCAGAAACAGTGGGAAACAGTGCGTCTATACTAATTGCCAGGCGCTGAGACGAATGCCGCCAAGATCGAGCGTCTATGACTTACGGTTCAAGAATTAGCCTTAGAAACAGTGGTTTTGAACATGCTGCCAATTGCTCGGCTGGGAAACATCCAGAGAAGTCCAAGATAGTGTTTCTTAGACTGGCTGCCACGAGCTGAAACGAATGCAACCAAGAGCGAGCGTCTGTGACTTACGGTTCAAGAGTTATTCACAGAAACATGGTTCTGAACTTTGCTGCCAGCCGCGAAAGTAACCAAGATCGAGCGTCTAGGATTTACTTGTCAATAGCTCGCCTGGGAAACATCCAGAGAAGTCAAAGACAGTGCTTCTATACTAATTGCCAGGCGCTGAGACGAATGCCACCAAGATCAAGCGTCTAAGACTTACGGTTCAAGAATTAGCCTCAGAAACAGTGGGAAACAGTGCTTCTATACTAATTGCCAGGCGCTGAGACGAATGCCGCCAAGATCGAGTGTCTATGACTTACGGTTCAAGAATTAGCCTCAGAAACAGTGGTTTTGAACATGCTGCCAATAGCTCGCCTGGGAAACATCCAGAGAAGTCCAAGATAATGTTTTTTAGACTGGCTGCCACGAGCTGAAACGAATGCAACCAAGAGCGAGCGTCTGTGACTTACGGTTCAAGAGTTATTCACAGAAACATGGTTCTGAACTTTGCTGCCAGCCGCGAAAGCGAAAGTAACCAAGATCGAGCGTCTAGGATTTACTTGTCAATAGCTCGCCTGGGAAACATCCAGAGAAGTCAAAGACAGTGCTTCTATACTAATTGCCAGGCGCTGAGACGAATGCCGCCAAGATCGAGCGTCTAAGACTTACGGTTCAAGAATTAGCCTCAGAAACAGTGGGAAACAGTGTTTCTATACTAATTGCCAGGCGCTGAGACGAATGCCGCCAAGATCAAGCGTCAAAGACTTACGGTTCAAGAATTAGCCTCAGAAACAGTGGGAAACAGTGCTTTTATACTAATTGCAAGGCGCTGAGACGAATGCCGCCAAGATCGAGCGTCTATGACTTACGGTTCAAGAATTAGCCACAGAAACAGTGGTTCTAAACATGCTGCCAATAGCTCGCCTGGGAAACATCCAGAGAAGTCCAAGATAGTGTTTTTTAGACTGGCTGCCACGAGCTGAAACGAATGCAGCCAAGAGCGAGCGTCTGTCACTTACGGTTCAAGAGTTATTCACAGAAACATGGTTCTGAACTTTGCTGCCAGCCGCGAAAGCGAAAATAACCAAGATCGAGCGTCTAGGATTTACTTGTCAATAGCTAGCCTGGGAAACATCCAGAGAAGTCAAAGACAGTGCTTCTATACTAATTGCCAGGCGCTGAGACGAATGCCGCCAAGATCGAGCGTCTATGACTTACGGTTCAAGAATTAGCCTCAGAAACAGTGGGAAACAGTGCTTCTATACTAATTGCCAGGCGCTGAGACGAATGCCGCCAAGATCGAGCGTCTATGACTTACGGTTCAAGAATTAGCCTCAGAAACAGTGTTTCTGAACATGCTGCCAATAGCTCGCCTGGGAAACATCCAGAGAAGTCCAAGATAGTGTTTTTTAAACTGGCTGCCACGAGCTGAAACAAATTTAACCAAGAGCGAGCGTCTGTGACTTACGGTTCAAGAGTTATTCATAGAAACATGGTTCTGAACTTTGCTGCCAGCCGCGAAAGCGAAAGTAACCAAGATCGAGCGTCTAGGATTTAATTGTCAATAGCTCGCCTGGGAAACATCCAGAGAAGTCAAAGACAGTGCTTCCATACTAATTGCCAGGCGCTGAGACGAATGCCGCCAAGATCGAGCGTCTAAGACTTACGGTTCAAGAATTAGCCTCAGAAACAGTGGGAAACAGTGTTTCTATACTAATTGCCAGGCGCTGAGACGAATGCTGCCAAGATCAAGCGTCAAAGACTTACGGTTCAAGAATTAGCCTCAGAAACAGTGGGAAACAGTGCTTTTTATACTAATTGCCAGGCGCTGAGACGAATGCCGCCAAGATCGAGTGTCTATGACTTACGGTTCAAGAATTAGCCTCAGAAACAGTGGTTCTAAACATGCTGCCAATAGCTCGCCTGGGAAACATTCAGAGAACTCCAAGATAGTATTTTTTAGACTGGCTGCCACGAGCTGAAACGAATGCAGCCAAGAGCGAGCGTCTGTCACTTACGGTTCAAGAGTTATTCACAGAAACATGGTTCTGAACTTTGCTGCCAGCCGCGGAATCGAAAATAACCAAGATCGAGCGTCTAGGATTTACTTGTCAATAGCTCGCCTGGGAAACATCCAGAGAAGTCAAAGACAGTGCTTCTATACTAATTGCCAGGCGCTGAGACGAATGCCGCCAAGATCAAGCGTCTAAGACTTATGGTTCAAGAATTAGCCACAGAAACAGTGGGAAACAGTGCTTCTATACTAATTGCCAGGCGTTGAGACGAATGCCGCCAAGATCGAGCGTCTATGACTTACGGTTCAAGAATTAGCCTCAGAAACAGTGGTTTTGAACATGCTGCCAATAGCTCGCCTGGGAAACATCCAGAGAAGTCCAAGATAGTGTTTTTTAGACTGGCTGCCACGAGCTGAAACGAATGCAGCCAAGAGCGAGCGTCTGTCACTTACGGTTCAAGAGTTATTCACAGAAACATGGTTCTGAACTTTGCTGCCAGCCGCGAAAGCGAAAGTAACCAAGATCGAGCGTCTAGGATTTACTTGTCAATAGCTCGCCTGGGAAACATCCAGAGAAGTCAAAGACAGTGCTTCTATACTAATTGCCAGGCGCTGAGACGAATGCCGCCAAGATCAAGCGTCTAAGACTTACGGTTCAAGAATTAGCCTCAGAAACAGTGGGAAACAGTGCTTCTATACTAATTGCCAGGCGCTGAGACGAATGCCCCCAAGATCGAGCGTCTATGACTTACGGTTCAAGAATTAGCCTCAGAAACAGTGGTTTTGAACATGCTGCCAATAGCTCGCCTGGGAAACATCCAGAGAAGTCCAAGATAGTGTTTTTTTAGACTGGCTGCCACGAACTGAAACGAATGCCACCAAGAGCGAGCGTCTGTGACTTACGGTTCAAGAGTTATTCACAGAAACATGGTTCTGAACTTTGCTGCCAGCCGCGAAAGCGAAAGTAACCAAGATCGAGCGTCTAGGATTTAATTGTCAATAGCTCGCCTGGGAAACATCCAGAGAAGTCAAAGACAGTGCTTCTATACTAATTGCCAGGCGCTGAGACGAATGGCGCCAAGATCGAGCGTCTAAGACTTACGGTTCAAGAATTAGCCTCAGAAACAGTGGGAAACAGTGCTTCTATACTAATTGCCAGGCGCTGAGACGAATGCCGCCAAGATCAAGCGTCAAAGACTTACGGTTCAAGAATTAGCCTCAGAAACAGTGGGAAACAGTGCTTTTATACTAATTGCCAGGCGCTGAGACGAATGCCGCCAAGATCGAGCGTCTATGACTTACGGTTCAAGAATTAGCCTCAGAAACAGTGGTTCTAAACATGCTGCCAATAGCTCGCCTGGGAAACATCCAGAGAAGTCCAAGATAGTGTTTTTTAGACTGGCTGCCACGAGCTGAAACGAATGCAGCCAAGAGCGAGCGTCTGTGACTTACGGTTCAAGAGTTATTCACAGAAACATGGTTCTGAACTTTGCTGCCAGCCGCGAAAGCGAAAATAACCAAGATCGAGCGTCTAGGATTTACTTGTCAATAGCTCGCCTGGGAAACATCCAGTGAAGTCAAAGACAGTGCTTCTATACTAATTGCCAGGCGCTGAGACGAATGCCGCCAAGATCGAGCGTCTATGACTTACGGTTCAAGAATTAGCCTCAGAAACAGTGGGAAACAGTGCTTCTATACTAATTGCCAGGCGCTGAGACGAATGCCGCCAAGATCAAGCGTCAAAGACTTACGGTTCAAGAATTAGCCTCAGAAACAGTGGGAAACAGTGCTTTTATACTAATTGCCAGGCGCTGTGACGAATGCCGCCAAGATCGAGCGTCTATGACTTACGGTTCAAGAATTAGCCTCAGAAACAGTGTTTCTGAACATGCTGCCAATAGCTCGCCTGGGAAACATCCAGAGAAGTCCAAGATAGTGTTTTTTTAGACTGGCTGCCACGAGCTGAAACGAATGCAGCCAAGAGCGAGCGTCTGTGACTTACGGTTCAAGAGTTATTCACAGAAACATGGTTCTGAACATTGCTGCCAGCCGCGAAAGCGAAAGTAACCAAGAACGAGCGTCTAGGATTTACTTGTGAATAGCTCGCCTGGGAAACATCCAGATAAGTCAAAGACAGTGCTTCTATACTAATTGCCAGGCGCTGAGACGAATGCCGCCAAGATCAAGCGTCTAAGACTTACGGTTCAAGAATTAGCCTCAGAAACAGTGGGAAACAGTGCTTCTATACTAATTGCCAGGCGCTGAGACGAATGCCGCCAAGATCGAGCGTCTATGACTTACGGTTCAAGAATTAGCCTCAGAAACAGTGGTTTTGAACATGCTGCCAATAGCTCGCCTGGGAAACATCCAGAGAAGTCCAAGATAGTGTTTTTTAGACTGGCTGCCACGAGCTGAAACGAATGCAATCAAGAGCGAGCGTCTGTGACTTACGGTTCAAGAGTTTTTACAGAAACATGGTTCTGAATTTTGCTGCCAGCCGCGAAAGCGAAAGTAACCAAGACCGAGCGTCTAGGATTTACTTGTCAATAGCTCGCCTGGGAAACATCCAGAGAAGTCAAAGACAGTGCTTCTATACTAATTGCCAGGCGCTGAGACGAATGCCGCCAAGATCAAGCGTCTAAGACTTACGGTTCAAGAATTAGCCTCAGAAACAGTGGGAAACAGTGCTTTTATACTAATTGCCAGGCGCTGAGACGAATGCCGCCAAGATCGAGCGTCTATGACTTACGGTTCAAGAATTAGCCTCAGAAACAGTGGTTCTAAACATGCTGCCAATAGCTCGCCTGGGAAACATGCAGAGAAGTCCAAGATAGTGTTTTTTAGACTGGCTGCCACGAGCTGAAACGAATGCAGCCAAGAGCGAGCGTCTGTGACTTACGGTTCAAGAGTTATTCACAGAAACATGGTTCTGAACTTTGCTGCCAGCCGCGAAAGCGAAAATAACCAAGATCGAGCGTCTAGGATTTACTTGTCAATAGCTCGCCTGGGAAACATCCAGTGAAGTCAAAGACAGTGCTTCTATACTAATTGCCAGGCGCTGAGACGAATGCCGCCAAGATCGAGCGTCTATGACTTACGGTTCAAGAATTAGCCTCAGAAACAGTGGGAAACAGTGCTTCTATACTAATTGCCAGGCGCTGAGACGAATGCCGCCAAGATCAAGCGTCAAAGACTTACGGTTCAAGAATTAGCCTCAGAAACAGTGGGAAACAGTGCTTTTATACTAATTGCCAGGCGCTGTGACGAATGCCGCCAAGATCGAGCGTCTATGACTTACGGTTCAAGAATTAGCCTGAGAAACAGTGGTTCTAAACATGCTGCCAATAGCTCGCCTGGGAAACATCCAGAGAAGTCCAAGATAGTGTTTTTTAGACTGGCTGCCACGAGCTGAAACGAATGCAGCCAAGAGCGAGCGTCTGTCACTTACGGTTCAAGAGTTATTCACAGAAACATGGTTCTGAACTTTGCTGCCAGCCGCGAAAGCGAAAATAACCAAGATCGAGCGTCTAGGATTTACTTGTCAATAGCTCGCCTGGGAAACACCCAGAGAAGTCAAAGACAGTGCTTCTATACTAATTGCCAGGCGCTGAGACGAATGCCGCCAAGATCGAGCGTCTATGACTTACGGTTCAAGAATTAGCCTCAGAAACAGTGGGAAACAGTGCTTCTAAACTAATTGCCAGGCGCTGAGACGAATGCCGCCAAGATCGAGCGTCTATGACTTACGGTTCAAGAATTAGCCTCAGAAACAGTGGGAAACAGTGCTTCTATACTAATTTCCAGGCGCTGAGACGAATGCCGCCAAGATCGAGCGTCTATGACTTACGGTTCAAGAATTAGCCTCAGAAACAGTGGGAAACAGTGCTTCTATACTAATTGCCAGGCGCTGAGACGAATGCCGCCAAGATCGAGCGTCTATGACTTACGGTTCAAGAATTAGCCTCAGAAACAGTGGTTCTGAACATGCTGCCAATAGCTCGCCTGGGAAACATCCAGAGAAGTCCAAGATAGTGTTTTTTTAGACTGGCTGCCACAAGCTGAAACGAATGCAGCCAAGAGCGAGCGTTTGTGACTTACGGTTCAAGAGTTATTCACAGAAACATGGTTCTGAACTTTGCTGCCACCCGCGAAAGCGAAAGTAACCAAGATCGACCGTCTAGGATTTACTTGTGAATAGCTCGCCTGGGAAACATCCAGAGAAGTCAAAGACAGTGCTTCTATACTAATTGCCAGGCGCTGAGACGAATGCCGCCAAGATCAAGCGTCTAAGACTTACGGTTCAAGAATTAGCCTCAGAAACAGTGGGAAACAGTGCTTCTATACTAATTGCCAGGCGCTGAGACGAATGCCGCCAAGATCGAGCGTCTGACTTACGGTTCAAGAATTAGCCTCAGAAACAGTGGTTTTGAACATGCTGCCAATAGCTCGGCTGGGAAATATCCAGAGAAGTCCAAGATAGTGTTTTTTAGACTGGCTGCCACGAGCTGAAACGAATGCAGCCAAGAGCGAGCGTCTGTGACTTACGGTTCAAGAATTATTCACAGAAACATGGTTCTGAACTTTGCTGCCAGCCGCGAAAGCGAAAGTAACCAAGATCGAGCGTCTAGGATTTACTTGTCAATAGCTCGCCTGGGAAACATCCAGAGAAGTCCAAGATAGTGTTTTTTAGACTGGCTGCCACGAGCTGAAACAAATGCAACCAAGAGCGAGGGTCTGTGACTTACGGTTCAAGAGTTATTCACAGAAAC
>NW_027462937.1:0-24709 GCF_050947455.1 Rhinoderma darwinii
TTGGAATGTTCTATGTAATAGCAGTATAGTGGAGGACAGTGCCACCTATTGGAAGGTTCTATGTAATAGAAGTATAGTGGATGCACTTTTTATCCGTTTTTCGTGTGTTTTTCGTGCGTTTGTCATGCACTTTTTATCCGTTTTTCATGCGTTTTTCATGCGTATTTCATGAGCTTTTTATCCGTTTTTCGTGCGTTTTTCGTGCGTTTTTAATGCACTTTTTATCCGTTTTTCATGCACTTTTTATCCGTTTTTCATGCGTTTTTCATGCGTTTTCCGTGCGTTTTTCGTGCGTTTTTCATCCGTTTTTCATGCGTTTTTCGTGCGTTTTTCGTGCACTTTTTATCTGTTTTTCATGCGTTTTTCATGCGCTTTTTATCCGTTTTTCATGCGTTTTTCATGCGCTTTTTATCCATTTTTCGTGCGTTTTTCGTGCGTTTTTCATGCGCTTTTTATCAGTTTTTCATGCGTTTTTCGTGCGTTTTTCATGCACTTTTTATCCGTTTTTCATGCGTTTTTCATGCGTTTTTCGTGCGTTTTTCGTGCGTTTTTCATGCACTTTTTATCCGTTTTTCATGCGTTTTTCATGCGTTTTTCGTGCGTTTTTCGTGCGTTTTTCGTGCGTTTTTTATGCGTTTTTCATGAGGACAGCACCACCTATTGGAATGTTCTATGTAATAGCAGTATAGTGGAGGACAGCGCCACCTATTGGAAGGTTCTATGTAATAGCAATATAGTGGAGGACCGCGCCACCTATTGGAATGTTCTATGTAATAGCAGTATAGTGGAGGACAGCGCCACCTATTGGAGGGGTCTATGTAATAGCAGTATAGTGGAGAACAGCGCCACCTACTGGAGGGGTCTATGTAATAGCAGTATAGTGGAGGACAGCGCCACCTATTGGAATGTTCTATGTAATAGCAGTATAGTGGAGGACAGCGCCACCTATTGGAAGGTTCTATGTAATAGCAGTATAGTGGAGGACAGCGCCACCTATTGGAATGTTCTATGTAATAGCAGTATAGTGGAGAACAGCGCCACCTACTGGAGGGGTCTATGTAATAGCAGTATAGTCGAGGACAGCACCCCCTATTGGAATGTTCTATGTAATAGCAGTATAGTGGAGGACAGTGCCACCTATTGGAAGGTTCTATGTAATAGCAGTATAGTGGAGGACAGCGCCACCTATTGGAAGGTTCTATGTAATAGCATTAAAGTGGAGGACAGCACCATCTATTGGAATGTTCTATGTAATAGCAGTATAGTGGAGGACAGCGCCACCTATTGGAAGGTTCTATGTAATAGCAGTATAGTGGAGGACAGCGCCACCTATTGGAAGGTTCTATGTAATAGCAGTATAGTGGAGGACAGCGCCACCTATTGGAAGGTTCTATGTAATAGCAGTAGAGTGGCTGGGTCTATGTAATAGCAGTATAGTGGAGGACAGCGCCACCTATTGGAAGGTTCTATGTAATAGCAGTATAGTGGAGGACAGTGCCACCTATTGGAAGGTTCTATGTAATAGCAGTATAGTGGAGGACAGCACCACCTATTGGAATGTTCTATGTAATAGCAGTATAGTGGAGGACAGCGCCACCTATTGGAAGGTTCTATCTAATAGCAATATAGTGGAGGACAGCGCCACCTATTGGAATGTTCTATGTAATAGCAGTATAGTGGAGGACAGCGCCACCTATTGGAGGGGTCTATGTAATAGCAGTATAGTGGAGAACAGCGCCACCTACTGGAGGGGTCTATGTAATAGCAGTATAGTGGAGGACAGCGCCACCTATTGGAATGTTCTATGTAATAGCAGTATAGTGGAGGACAGCGCCACCTATTGGAAGGTTCTATGTAATAGCAGTATAGTGGAGGACATCGCCACCTATTGGAAGGTTCTATGTAATAGCAATATAGTGGAGGACAGCGCCACCTATTGGAATGTTCTATGTAATAGCAGTATAGTGGAGGACAGCGCCACCTATTGGATGGGTTTATGTAATAGCAGTATAGTGGAGGACAGCGCCACCTATTGGAAGGTTCTATGTAATAGCAGTATAGTGGAGGACAGCGCCACCTATTGGAATGTTCTATGTAATAGCAGTATAGTGGAGGACAGCGCCACCTATTGGAATGTTCTATGTAATAGCAGTATAGTGGAGGACAGCGCCACCTATTGGAATGTTCTATGTAATAGCAGTATAGTGGAGGACAGCGCCACCTATTGGAATGTTCTATGTAATAGCAGTATAGTGGAGAACAGCGCCACCTACTGGAGGGGTCTATGTAATAGCAGTATAGTGGAGGACAGCGCCACCTATTGGAAGGTTCTATCTAATAGCAATATAGTGGAGGACAGCGCCACCTATTGGAATGTTCTATGTAATAGCAGTATAGTGGAGGACAGCGCCACCTATTGGAGGGGTCTATGTAATAGCAGTATAGTGGAGAACAGCGCCACCTACTGGAGGGGTCTATGTAATAGCAGTATAGTGGAGGACAGCGCCACCTATTGGAATGTTCTATGTAATAGCAGTATAGTGGAGGACAGCGCCACCTATTGGAAGGTTCTATGTAATAGCAGTATAGTGGAGGACAGCGCCACCTATTGGAATGTTCTATGTAATAGCAGTATAGTGGAGAACAGCGCCACCTACTGGAGGGGTCTATGTAATAGCAGTATAGTCGAGGACAGCACCCCCTATTGGAATGTTCTATGTAATAGCAGTATAGTGGAGGACAGTGCCACCTATTGGAAGGTTCTATGTAATAGCAGTATAGTGGAGGACAGCGCCACCTATTGGAAGGTTCTATGTAATAGCATTAAAGTGGAGGACAGCACCATCTATTGGAATGTTCTATGTAATAGCAGTATAGTGGAGGACAGCGCCACCTATTGGAACGTTCTATGTAATAGCAGTATAGTGGAGGACAGCGCCACCTATTGGAAGGTTCTATGTAATAGCAGTATAGTGTAGGACAGCGCCACCTATTGGAATGTTCTATGTAATAGCAGTATAGTGGAGGACAGCGCCACCTATTGGAAGGTTCTATGTAATAGCAGTAGAGTGGCTGGGTCTATGTAATAGCAGTATAGTGGAGGACAGCGCCACCTATTGGAAGGTTCTATGTAATAGCAATATAGTGGAGGACAGCGCCACCTATTGGAATGTTCTATGTAATAGCAGTATAGTGGAGGACAGCGCCACCTATTGGATGGGTTTATGTAATAGCAGTATAGTGGAGGACAGCGCCACCTATTGGAAGGTTCTATGTAATAGCAGTATAGTGGAGGACAGCGCCACCTATTGGAATGTTCTATGTAATAGCAGTATAGTGGAGGACAGCGCCACCTATTGGAATGTTCTATGTAATAGCAGTATAGTGGAGGACAGCGCCACCTATTGGAATGTTCTATGTAATAGCAGTATAGTGGAGGACAGCGCCACCTATTGGAATGTTCTATGTAATAGCAGTATAGTGGAGAACAGCGCCACCTACTGGAGGGGTCTATGTAATAGCAGTATAGTGGAGGACAGCGCCACCTATTGGAAGGTTCTATCTAATAGCAATATAGTGGAGGACAGCGCCACCTATTGGAATGTTCTATGTAATAGCAGTATAGTGGAGGACAGCGCCACCTATTGGAGGGGTCTATGTAATAGCAGTATAGTGGAGAACAGCGCCACCTACTGGAGGGGTCTATGTAATAGCAGTATAGTGGAGGACAGCGCCACCTATTGGAATGTTCTATGTAATAGCAGTATAGTGGAGGACAGCGCCACCTATTGGAAGGTTCTATGTAATAGCAGTATAGTGGAGGACAGCGCCACCTATTGGAATGTTCTATGTAATAGCAGTATAGTGGAGAACAGCGCCACCTACTGGAGGGGTCTATGTAATAGCAGAATAGTCGAGGACAGCACCCCCTATTGGAATGTTCTATGTAATAGCAGTATAGTGGAGGACAGTGCCACCTATTGGAAGGTTCTATGTAATAGAAGTATAGTGGATGCACTTTTTATCCGTTTTTCGTGTGTTTTTCGTGCGTTTTTCATGCACTTTTTATCCGTTTTTCATGCGTTTTTCATGCGTATTTCATGAGCTTTTTATCCGTTTTTCGTGCGTTTTTCGTGCGTTTTTCATGCACTTTTTATCCGTTTTTCATGCGTTTTTCATGCGTTTTCCGTGCGTTTTTCGTGCGTTTTACATCCGTTTTTCATGCGTTTTTCGTGCGTTTTTCGTGCACTTTTTATCTGTTTTTCATGCGTTTTTCATGCGCTTTTTATCCGTTTTTCATGCGTTTTTCATGCGCTTTTTATCCATTTTTCGTGCGTTTTTCGTGCGTTTTTCATGCGCTTTTTATCAGTTTTTCATGCGTTTTTCGTGTGTTTTTCATGCACTTTTTATCCGTTTTTCATGCGTTTTTCATGCGTTTTTCGTGCGTTTTTCGTGCGTTTTTCATGCACTTTTTATCCGTTTTTCATGCGTTTTTCATGCGTTTTTCGTGCGTTTTTCGTGCGTTTTTCGTGCGTTTTTTATGCGTTTTTCATTAGGACAGCACCACCTATTGGAATGTTCTATGTAATAGCAGTATAGTGGAGGACAGCGCCACCTATTGGAAGGTTCTATGTAATAGCAATATAGTGGAGGACCGCGCCACCTATTGGAATGTTCTATGTAATAGCAGTATAGTGGAGGACAGCGCCACCTATTGGAGGGGTCTATGTAATAGCAGTATAGTGGAGAACAGCGCCACCTACTGGAGGGGTCTATGTAATAGCAGTATAGTGGAGGACAGCGCCACCTATTGGAATGTTCTATGTAATAGCAGTATAGTGGAGGACAGCGCCACCTATTGGAAGGTTCTATGTAATAGCAGTATAGTGGAGGACAGCGCCACCTATTGGAATGTTCTATGTAATAGCAGTATAGTGGAGAACAGCGCCACCTACTGGAGGGGTCTATGTAATAGCAGTATAGTCGAGGACAGCACCCCCTATTGGAATGTTCTATGTAATAGCAGTATAGTGGAGGACAGTGCCACCTATTGGAAGGTTCTATGTAATAGCAGTATAGTGGAGGACAGCGCAACCTATTGGAAGGTTCTATGTAATAGCATTAAAGTGGAGGACAGCACCATCTATTGGAATGTTCTATGTAATAGCAGTATAGTGGAGGACAGCGCCACCTATTGGAAGGTTCTATGTAATAGCAGTATAGTGGAGGACAGCGCCACCTATTGGAAGGTTCTATGTAATAGCAGTATAGTGGAGGACAGCGCCACCTATTGGAATGTTCTATGTAATAGCAGTATAGTGGAGGACAGCGCCACCTATTGGAAGGTTCTATGTAATAGCAGTAGAGTGGCTGGGTCTATGTAATAGCAGTATAGTGGAGGACAGCGCCACCTATTGGAAGGTTCTATGTAATAGCAGTATAGTGGAGGACAGTGCCACCTATTGGAAGGTTCTATGTAATAGCAGTATAGTGGAGGACAGCACCACCTATTGGAATGTTCTATGTAATAGCAGTATAGTGGAGGACAGCGCCACCTATTGGAAGGTTCTATCTAATAGCAATATAGTGGAGGACAGCGCCACCTATTGGAATGTTCTATGTAATAGCAGTATAGTGGAGGACAGCGCCACCTATTGGAGGGGTCTATGTAATAGCAGTATAGTGGAGAACAGCGCCACCTACTGGAGGGGTCTATGTAATAGCAGTATAGTGGAGGACAGCGCCACCTATTGGAATGTTCTATGTAATAGCAGTATAGTGGAGGACAGCGCCACCTATTGGAAGGTTCTATGTAATAGCAGTATAGTGGAGGACATCGCCACCTATTGGAAGGTTCTATGTAATAGCAATATAGTGGAGGACAGCGCCACCTATTGGAATGTTCTATGTAATAGCAGTATAGTGGAGGACAGCGCCACCTATTGGATGGGTTTATGTAATAGCAGTATAGTGGAGGACAGCGCCACCTATTGGAAGGTTCTATGTAATAGCAGTATAGTGGAGGACAGCGCCACCTATTGGAATGTTCTATGTAATAGCAGTATAGTGGAGGACAGCGCCACCTATTGGAATGTTCTATGTAATAGCAGTATAGTGGAGGACAGCGCCACCTATTGGAATGTTCTATGTAATAGCAGTATAGTGGAGGACAGCGCCACCTATTGGAATGTTCTATGTAATAGCAGTATAGTGGAGAACAGCGCCACCTACTGGAGGGGTCTATGTAATAGCAGTATAGTGGAGGACAGCGCCACCTATTGGAAGGTTCTATCTAATAGCAATATAGTGGAGGACAGCGCCACCTATTGGAATGTTCTATGTAATAGCAGTATAGTGGAGGACAGCGCCACCTATTGGAGGGGTCTATGTAATAGCAGTATAGTGGAGAACAGCGCCACCTACTGGAGGGGTCTATGTAATAGCAGTATAGTGGAGGACAGCGCCACCTATTGGAATGTTCTATGTAATAGCAGTATAGTGGAGGACAGCGCCACCTATTGGAAGGTTCTATGTAATAGCAGTATAGTGGAGGACAGCGCCACCTATTGGAATGTTCTATGTAATAGCAGTATAGTGGAGAACAGCGCCACCTACTGGAGGGGTCTATGTAATAGCAGAATAGTCGAGGACAGCACCCCCTATTGGAATGTTCTATGTAATAGCAGTATAGTGGAGGACAGTGCCACCTATTGGAAGGTTCTATGTAATAGAAGTATAGTGGATGCACTTTTTATCCGTTTTTCGTGTGTTTTTCGTGCGTTTTTCATGCACTTTTTATCCGTTTTTCATGCGTTTTTCATGCGTATTTCATGAGCTTTTTATCCGTTTTTCGTGCGTTTTTCGTGCGTTTTTCATGCACTTTTTATCCGTTTTTCATGCGTTTTTCATGCGTTTTCCGTGCGTTTTTCGTGCGTTTTTCATCCGTTTTTCATGCGTTTTTCGTGCGTTTTTCGTGCACTTTTTATCTGTTTTTCATGCGTTTTTCATGCGCTTTTTATCCGTTTTTCATGCGTTTTTCATGCGCTTTTTATCCATTTTTCGTGCGTTTTTCGTGCGTTTTTCATGCGCTTTTTATCAGTTTTTCATGCGTTTTTCGTGTGTTTTTCATGCACTTTTTATCCGTTTTTCATGCGTTTTTCATGCGTTTTTCGTGCGTTTTTCGTGCGTTTTTCATGCACTTTTTATCCGTTTTTCATGCGTTTTTCATGCGTTTTTCGTGCGTTTTTCGTGCGTTTTTCGTGCGTTTTTTATGCGTTTTTCATGAGGACAGCACCACCTATTGGAATGTTCTATGTAATAGCAGTATAGTGGAGGACAGCGCCACCTATTGGAAGGTTCTATGTAATAGCAATATAGTGGAGGACCGCGCCACCTATTGGAATGTTCTATGTAATAGCAGTATAGT
The DNA here is from genome assembly GCF_050947455.1 of Rhinoderma darwinii. Classification (NCBI taxonomy): domain Eukaryota; kingdom Metazoa; phylum Chordata; class Amphibia; order Anura; family Rhinodermatidae; genus Rhinoderma; species Rhinoderma darwinii. Next base: position 7,427 of record NW_027462937.1, read on the forward strand.
GGAGGACAGCGCCACCTATTGGAGGGGTCTATGTAATAGCAGTATAGTGGAGAACAGCGCCACCTACTGGAGGGGTCTATGTAATAGCAGTATAGTGGAGGACAGCGCCACCTATTGGAATGTTCTATGTAATAGCAGTATAGTGGAGGACAGCGCCACCTATTGGAAGGTTCTATGTAATAGCAGTATAGTGGAGGACAGCGCCACCTATTGGAATGTTCTATGTAATAGCAGTATAGTGGAGAACAGCGCCACCTACTGGAGGGGTCTATGTAATAGCAGTATAGTCGAGGACAGCACCCCCTATTGGAATGTTCTATGTAATAGCAGTATAGTGGAGGACAGTGCCACCTATTGGAAGGTTCTATGTAATAGCAGTATAGTGGAGGACAGCGCAACCTATTGGAAGGTTCTATGTAATAGCATTAAAGTGGAGGACAGCACCATCTATTGGAATGTTCTATGTAATAGCAGTATAGTGGAGGACAGCGCCACCTATTGGAAGGTTCTATGTAATAGCAGTATAGTGGAGGACAGCGCCACCTATTGGAAGGTTCTATGTAATAGCAGTATAGTGGAGGACAGCGCCACCTATTGGAATGTTCTATGTAATAGCAGTATAGTGGAGGACAGCGCCACCTATTGGAAGGTTCTATGTAATAGCAGTAGAGTGGCTGGGTCTATGTAATAGCAGTATAGTGGAGGACAGCGCCACCTATTGGAAGGTTCTATGTAATAGCAGTATAGTGGAGGACAGTGCCACCTATTGGAAGGTTCTATGTAATAGCAGTATAGTGGAGGACAGCACCACCTATTGGAATGTTCTATGTAATAGCAGTATAGTGGAGGACAGCGCCACCTATTGGAAGGTTCTATCTAATAGCAATATAGTGGAGGACAGCGCCACCTATTGGAATGTTCTATGTAATAGCAGTATAGTGGAGGACAGCGCCACCTATTGGAGGGGTCTATGTAATAGCAGTATAGTGGAGAACAGCGCCACCTACTGGAGGGGTCTATGTAATAGCAGTATAGTGGAGGACAGCGCCACCTATTGGAAGGTTCTATGTAATAGCAGTATAGTGGAGGACATCGCCACCTATTGGAAGGTTCTATGTAATAGCAATATAGTGGAGGACAGCGCCACCTATTGGAATGTTCTATGTAATAGCAGTATAGTGGAGGACAGCGCCACCTATTGGATGGGTTTATGTAATAGCAGTATAGTGGAGGACAGCGCCACCTATTGGAAGGTTCTATGTAATAGCAGTATAGTGGAGGACAGCGCCACCTATTGGAAGGTTCTATGTAATAGCAGTATAGTGGAGAACAGCGCCACCTACTGGAGGGGTCTATGTAATAGCAGAATAGTCGAGGACAGCACCCCCTATTGGAATGTTCTATGTAATAGCAGTATAGTGGAGGACAGCGCCACCTATTGGAATATTCTATGTAATAGCAGTATAGTGGAGAACAGCGCCACCTACTGGAGGGGTCTATGTAATAGCAGAATAGTCGAGGACAGCACCCCCTATTGGAATGTTCTATGTAATAGCAGTATAGTGGAGGACAGTGCCACCTATTGGAAGGTTCTATGTAATAGAAGTATAGTGGATGCACTTTTTATCCGTTTTTCGTGTGTTTTTCGTGCGTTTTTCATGCACTTTTTATCCGTTTTTCATGTGTTTTTCATGCGTATTTCATGAGCTTTTTATCCGTTTTTCGTGCGTTTTTGGTGCGTTTTTCATGCACTTTTTATCCGTTTTTCATGCGTTTTTCATGCGTTTTCCGTGCGTTTTTCGTGCGTTTTTCGTGCGTTTTTTATCCGTTTTTCATGCGTTTTTCGTGCGTTTTTCATGCACGTTTTATCCGTTTTTCATGCGTTTTTCATGCGCTTTTTATCCGTTTTTCATGCGTTTTTCATGCGCTTTTTATCCATTTTTCGTGCGTTTTTCGTGCGTTTTTCATGCACTTTTTATCCGTTTTTCGTGCGTTTTTCGTGCGTTTTTCATGCACTTTTTATCCGTTTTTCGTGCGTTTTTCGTGCGTTTTTCATGCGCTTTTTATCCGTTTTTCATGCGTTTTTCGTGCGTTTTTCATGCACTTTTTATCTGTTTTTCATGCGTTTTTCATGCGCTTTTTATCCGTTTTTCATGCGTTTTTCATGCGCTTTTTATCCATTTTTCGTGCGTTTTTCGTGCGTTTTTCATGCGCTTTTTATCCGTTTTTCATGCGTTTTTCGTGCGTTTTTCATGCACTTTTTATCCGTTTTTCATGCGTTTTTCATGAGGACAGCACCACCTATTGGAATGTTCTATGTAATAGCAGTATAGTGGAGGACAGCGCCACCTATTGGAAGGTTCTATGTAATAGCAATATAGTGGAGGACCGCGCCACCTATTGGAATGTTCTATGTAATAGCAGTATAGTGGAGGACAGCGCCACCTATTGGAGGGGTCTATGTAATAGCAGTATAGTTGAGAACAGCGCCACCTACTGGAGGGGTCTATGTAATAGCAGTATAGTGGAGGACAGCGCCACCTATTGGAATGTTCTATGTAATAGCAGTATAGTGGAGGACAGCGCCACCTATTGGAAGGTTCTATGTAATAGCAATATAGTGGAGGACCGCGCCACCTATTGGAATGTTCTATGTAATAGCAGTATAGTGGAGGACAGCGCCACCTATTGGAGGGGTCTATGTAATAGCAGTATAGTTGAGAACAGCGCCACCTACTGGAGGGGTCTATGTAATAGCAGTATAGTGGAGGACAGCGCCACCTATTGGAATGTTCTATGTAATAGCAGTATAGTGGAGGACAGCGCCACCTATTGGAAGTTTCTATGTAATAGCAGTATAGTGGAGGACCGCGCCACCTATTGGAATGTTCTATGTAATAGCAGTATAGTGGAGAACAGCGCCACCTACTGGAGGGGTCTATGTAATAGCAGTATAGTCGAGGACAGCACCCCCTATTGGAATGTTCTATGTAATAGCAGTATAGTGGAGGACAGTGCCACCTATTGGAAGGTTCTATGTAATAGCAGTATAGTGGAGGACAGCGCCACCTATTGGAAGGTTCTATGTAATAGCATTAAAGTGGAGGACAGCACCATCTATTGGAATGTTCTATGTAATAGCAGTATAGTGGAGGACAGCGCCACCTATTGGAAGGTTCTATGTAATAGCAGTATAGTGGAGGACAGCGCCACCTATTGGAAGGTTCTATGTAATAGCAGTATAGTGGAGGACAGCGCCACCTATTGGAATGTTCTATGTAATAGCAGTATAGTGGAGGACAGCGCCACCTATTGGAAGGTTCTATGTAATAGCAGTAGAGTGGCTGGGTCTATGTAATAGCAGTATAGTGGAGGACAGCGCCACCTATTGGAAGGTTCTATGTAATAGCAGTATAGTGGAGGACAGTGCCACCTATTGGAAGGTTCTATGTAATAGCAGTATAGTGGAGGACAGCACCACCTATTGGAATGTTCTATGTAATAGCAGTATAGTGGAGGACAGCGCCACCTATTGGAAGGTTCTATCTAATAGCAATATAGTGGAGGACAGCGCCACCTATTGGAATGTTCTATGTAATAGCAGTATAGTGGAGGACAGCGCCACCTATTGGAGGGGTCTATGTAATAGCAGTATAGTTGAGAACAGCGCAACCTACTGGAGGGGTCTATGTAATAGCAGTATAGTGGAGGACAGCGCCACCTATTGGAATGTTCTATGTAATAGCAGTATAGTGGAGGACAGCGCCACCTATTGGAAGGTTCTATGTAATAGCAGTATAGTGGAGGACAGCGCCACCTATTGGAATGTTCTATGTAATAGCAGTATAGTGGAGAACAGCGCCACCTACTGGAGGGGTCTATGTAATAGCAGTATAGTCGAGGACAGCACCCCCTATTGGAATGTTCTATGTAATAGCAGTATAGTGGAGGACAGTGCCACCTATTGGAAGGTTCTATGTAATAGCAGTATAGTGGAGGACAGCGCCACCTATTGGAAGGTTCTATGTAATAGCATTAAAGTGGAGGACAGCACCATCTATTGGAATGTTCTATGTAATAGCAGTATAGTGGAGGACAGCGCCACCTATTGGAAGGTTCTATGTAATAGCAGTATAGTGGAGGACAGCGCCACCTATTGGAAGGTTCTATGTAATAGCAGTATAGTGGAGGACAGCGCCACCTATTGGAATGTTCTATGTAATAGCAGTATAGTGGAGGACAGCGCCACCTATTGGAAGGTTCTATGTAATAGCAGTAGAGTGGCTGGGTCTATGTAATAGCAGTATAGTGGAGGACAGCGCCACCTATTGGAAGGTTCTATGTAATAGCAGTATAGTGGAGGACAGTGCCACCTATTGGAAGGTTCTATGTAATAGCAGTATAGTGGAGGACAGCGCCACCTATTGGAAGGTTCTATGTAATAGCAGTATAGTGGAGGACAGTGCCACCTATTGGAAGGTTCTATGTAATAGCAGTATAGTGGAGGACAGCGCCACCTATTGGAAGGTTCTATGTAATAGCATTAAAGTGGAGGACAGCACCATCTATTGGAATGTTCTATGTAATAGCAGTATAGTGGAGGACAGCGCCACCTATTGGAAGGTTCTATGTAATAGCAGTATAGTGGAGGACAGCGCCACCTATTGGAAGGTTCTATGTAATAGCAGTATAGTGGAGGACAGCGCCACCTATTGGAATGTTCTATGTAATAGCAGTATAGTGGAGGACAGCGCCACCTATTGGAAGGTTCTATGTAATAGCAGTAGAGTGGCTGGGTCTATGTAATAGCAGTATAGTGGAGGACAGCGCCACCTATTGGAAGGTTCTATGTAATAGCAGTATAGTGGAGGACAGCGCCACCTATTGGAATGTTCTATGTAATAGCAGTATAGTGGAGAACAGCGCCACCTACTGGAGGGGTCTATGTAATAGCAGAATAGTCGAGGACAGCACCCCCTATTGGAATGTTCTATGTAATAGCAGTATAGTGGAGGACAGTGCCACCTATTGGAAGGTTCTATGTAATAGAAGTATAGTGGATGCACTTTTTATCCGTTTTTCGTGTGTTTTTCGTGCGTTTTTCATGCACTTTTTATCCGTTTTTCATGCGTTTTTCATGCGTATTTCATGAGCTTTTTATCCGTTTTTCGTGCGTTTCTCGTGCGTTTTTCATGCACTTTTTATCCGTTTTTCATGCGTTTTTCATGCGTTTTCCGTGCGTTTTTCGTGCGTTTTTTATCCGTTTTTCATGCGTTTTTCGTGCGTTTTTCATGCACTTTTTATCTGTTTTTCATGCGTTTTTCATGCGCTTTTTATCCGTTTTTCATGCGTTTTTCATGCGCTTTTTATCCATTTTTCGTGCGTTTTTCGTGCGTTTTTCATGCGCTTTTTATCCGTTTTTCATGCGTTTTTCGTGCGTTTTTCATGCACTTTTTATCCGTTTTTCATGCGTTTTTCATGCGTTTTTCGTGCGTTTTTCATGCGTTTTTCGTGCGTTTTTTATCCGTTTTTCATGCGTTTTTCATTAGGACAGCACCACCTATTGGAATGTTCTATGTAATAGCAGTATAGTGGAGGACAGCGCCACCTATTGGAAGGTTCTATGTAATAGCAATATAGTGGAGGACCGCGCCACCTATTGGAATGTTCTATGTAATAGCAGTATAGTGGAGGACAGCGCCACCTATTGGAGGGGTCTATGTAATAGCAGTATAGTGGAGAACAGCGCCACCTACTGGAGGGGTCTATGTAATAGCAGTATAGTGGAGGACAGCGCCACCTATTGGAATGTTCTATGTAATAGCAGTATAGTGGAGGACAGCGCCACCTATTGGAAGGTTCTATGTAATAGCAGTATAGTGGAGGACAGCGCCACCTATTGGAATGTTCTATGTAATAGCAGTATAGTGGAGGACAGCGCCACCTATTGGAAGGTTCTATGTAATAGCAGTATAGTGGAGGACAGCACCCCCTATTGGAATGTTCTATGTAATAGCAGTATAGTGGAGGACAGTGCCACCTATTGGAAGGTTCTATGTAATAGCAGTATAGTGGAGGACAGCGCCACCTATTGGAAGGTTCTATGTAATAGCATTAAAGTGGAGGACAGCACCATCTATTGGAATGTTCTATGTAATAGCAGTATAGTGGAGGACAGCGCCACCTATTGGAAGGTTCTATGTAATAGCAGTATAGTGGAGGACAGCGCCACCTATTGGAAGGTTCTATGTAATAGCAGTATAGTGGAGGACAGCACCACCTATTGGAATGTTCTATGTAATAGCAGTATAGTGGAGGACAGCGCCACCTATTGGAAGGTTCTATGTAATAGCAGTAGAGTGGCTGGGTCTATGTAATAGCAGTATAGTGGAGGACAGCGCCACCTATTGGAAGGTTCTATGTAATAGCAGTATAGTGGACGACAGTGCCACCTATTGGAAGGTTCTATGTAATAGCAGTATAGTGGAGGACAGCGCCACCTATTGGAAGGTTCTATGTAATAGCAGTATAGTGGAGGACAGTGCCACCTATTGGAAGGTTCTATGTAATAGCAGTATAGTGGAGGACAGCGCCACTATTGGAAGGTTCTATGTAATAGCATTAAAGTGGAGGACAGCACCATCTATTGGAATGTTCTATGTAATAGCAGTATAGTGGAGGACAGCGCCACCTATTGGAAGGTTCTATGTAATAGCAGTATAGTGGAGGACAGCGCCACCTATTGGAAGGTTCTATGTAATAGCAGTATAGTGGAGGACAGCGCCACCTATTGGAATGTTCTATGTAATAGCAGTATAGTGGAGGACAGCGCCACCTATTGGAAGGTTCTATGTAATAGCAGTAGAGTGGCTGGGTCTATGTAATAGCAGTATAGTGGAGGACAGCGCCACCTATTGGAAGGTTCTATGTAATAGCAGTATAGTGGAGGACAGCGCCACCTATTGGAATGTTCTATGTAATAGCAGTATAGTGGAGAACAGCGCCACCTACTGGAGGGGTCTATGTAATAGCAGAATAGTCGAGGACAGCACCCCCTATTGGAATGTTCTATGTAATAGCAGTATAGTGGAGGACAGTGCCACCTATTGGAAGGTTCTATGTAATAGAAGTATAGTGGATGCACTTTTTATCCGTTTTTCGTGTGTTTTTCGTGCGTTTTTCATGCACTTTTTATCCGTTTTTCATGCGTTTTTCATGCGTATTTCATGAGCTTTTTATCCGTTTTTCGTGCGTTTCTCGTGCGTTTTTCATGCACTTTTTATCCGTTTTTCATGCGTTTTTCATGCGTTTTCCGTGCGTTTTTCGTGCGTTTTTTATCCGTTTTTCATGCGTTTTTCGTGCGTTTTTCATGCACTTTTTATCTGTTTTTCATGCGTTTTTCATGCGCTTTTTATCCGTTTTTCATGCGTTTTTCATGCGCTTTTTATCCATTTTTCGTGCGTTTTTCGTGCGTTTTTCATGCGCTTTTTATCCGTTTTTCATGCGTTTTTCGTGCGTTTTTCATGCACTTTTTATCCGTTTTTCATGCGTTTTTCATGCGTTTTTCGTGCGTTTTTCATGCGTTTTTCGTGCGTTTTTTATCCGTTTTTCATGCGTTTTTCATTAGGACAGCACCACCTATTGGAATGTTCTATGTAATAGCAGTATAGTGGAGGACAGCGCCACCTATTGGAATGTTCTATGTAATAGCAGTATAGTGGAGAACAGCGCCACCTACTGGAGGGGTCTATGTAATAGCAGAATAGTCGAGGACAGCACCCCCTATTGGAATGTTCTATGTAATAGCAGTATAGTGGAGGACAGTGCCACCTATTGGAAGGTTCTATGTAATAGAAGTATAGTGGATGCACTTTTTATCCGTTTTTCGTGTGTTTTTCGTGCGTTTTTCATGCACTTTTTATCCGTTTTTCATGCGTTTTTCATGCGTATTTCATGAGCTTTTTATCCGTTTTTCGTGCGTTTCTCGTGCGTTTTTCATGCACTTTTTATCCGTTTTTCATGCGTTTTTCATGCGTTTTCCGTGCGTTTTTCGTGCGTTTTTTATCCGTTTTTCATGCGTTTTTCGTGCGTTTTTCATGCACTTTTTATCTGTTTTTCATGCGTTTTTCATGCGCTTTTTATCCGTTTTTCATGCGTTTTTCATGCGCTTTTTATCCATTTTTCGTGCGTTTTTCGTGCGTTTTTCATGCGCTTTTTATCCGTTTTTCATGCGTTTTTCGTGCGTTTTTCATGCACTTTTTATCCGTTTTTCATGCGTTTTTCATGCGTTTTTCGTGCGTTTTTCATGCGTTTTTCGTGCGTTTTTTATCCGTTTTTCATGCGTTTTTCATTAGGACAGCACCACCTATTGGAATGTTCTATGTAATAGCAGTATAGTGGAGGACAGCGCCACCTATTGGAAGGTTCTATGTAATAGCAATATAGTGGAGGACCGCGCCACCTATTGGAATGTTCTATGTAATAGCAGTATAGTGGAGGACAGCGCCACCTATTGGAGGGGTCTATGTAATAGCAGTATAGTGGAGAACAGCGCCACCTACTGGAGGGGTCTATGTAATAGCAGTATAGTGGAGGACAGCGCCACCTATTGGAATGTTCTATGTAATAGCAGTATAGTGGAGGACAGCGCCACCTATTGGAAGGTTCTATGTAATAGCAGTATAGTGGAGGACAGCGCCACCTATTGGAATGTTCTATGTAATAGCAGTATAGTGGAGAACAGCGCAACCTACTGGAGGGGTCTATGTAATAGCAGTATAGTCGAGGACAGCACCCCCTATTGGAATGTTCTATGTAATAGCAGTATAGTGGAGGACAGTGCCACCTATTGGAAGGTTCTATGTAATAGCAGTATAGTGGAGGACAGCGCCACCTATTGGAAGGTTCTATGTAATAGCATTAAAGTGGAGGACAGCACCATCTATTGGAATGTTCTATGTAATAGCAGTATAGTGGAGGACAGCGCCACCTATTGGAAGGTTCTATGTAATAGCAGTATAGTGGAGGACAGCGCCACCTATTGGAAGGTTCTATGTAATAGCAGTATAGTGGAGGACAGCGCCACCTATTGGAATGTTCTATGTAATAGCAGTATAGTGGAGGACAGCGCCACCTATTGGAAGGTTCTATGTAATAGCAGTAGAGTGGCTGGGTCTATGTAATAGCAGTATAGTGGAGGACAGCGCCACCTATTGGAAGGTTCTATGTAATAGCAGTATAGTGGAGGACAGCACCACCTATTGGAATGTTCTATGTAATAGCAGTATAGTGGAGGACAGCGCCACCTATTGGAAGGTTCTATCTAATAGCAATATAGTGGAGGACAGCGCCACCTATTGGAATGTTCTATGTAATAGCAGTATAGTGGAGGACAGCGCCACCTATTGGAGGGGTCTATGTAATAGCAGTATAGTGGAGAACAGCGCCACCTACTGGAGGGGTCTATGTAATAGCAGTATAGTGGAGGACAGCGCCACCTATTGGAATGTTCTATGTAATAGCAGTATAGTGGAGGACAGCGCCACCTATTGGAAGGTTCTATGTAATAGCAGTATAGTGGAGGACAGCGCCACCTATTGGAATGTTCTATGTAATAGCAGTATAGTGGAGAACAGCGCCACCTACTGGAGGGGTCTATGTAATAGCAGAATAGTCGAGGACAGCACCCCCTATTGGAATGTTCTATGTAATAGCAGTATAGTGGAGGACAGTGCCACCTATTGGAAGGTTCTATGTAATAGAAGTATAGTGGATGCACTTTTTATCCGTTTTTCGTGTGTTTTTCGTGCGTTTTTCATGCACTTTTTATCCGTTTTTCATGCGTTTTTCATGCGTATTTCATGAGCTTTTTATCCGTTTTTCGTGCGTTTTTCGTGCCTTTTTCATGCACTTTTTATCTGTTTTTCATGCGTTTTTCGTGCGTTTTCCGTGCGTTTTTCGTGCGTTTTTCGTGCGTTTTTTATCCGTTTTTCATGCGTTTTTCGTGCGTTTTTCATGCACTTTTTATCCGTTTTTCATGCGTTTTTCATGCGCTTTTTATCCGTTTTTCGTGCGTTTTTCGTGCGTTTTTCATGCGGTTTTTATCCGTTTTTCATGCGTTTTTCGTGCGTTTTTCATGCACTTTTTATCTGTTTTTCATGCGTTTTTCATGCGTTTTTCGTCCGTTTTTCATGCGTTTTTCATGCACTTTTTATCCGTTTTTCATGCGTTTTTCGTGCGTTTTTCGTGCGTTTTTCATGCGCTTTTTATCCGTTTTTCATGCACTTTTTATCCGTTTTTCATGCGTTTTTCATGCGCTTTTTATCCGTTTTTCATGCGTTTTCATGCGCTTTTATCTGTTTTTCGTGCGTTTTTCATGCGCTTTTTATCCGTTTTCATGCGTTTTTCATGCATTTTTATCAGTTTTTCATGCGTTTTTCATGCGCTTTTTATCCGTTTTTCGTGCGTTTTTCGTGCGTTTTTCATGCGCTTTTTATCCGTTTTTCATGCGTTTTTCGTGCGTTTTTCATGCACTTTTTATCCGTTTTTCATGCGTTTTTCGTGCTTTTTTCGTGCACTTTTTATCCGTTTTTCGTGCGTTTTTCGTGCGTTTTTCATGCACTTTTTATCCGTTTTTCATGCGTTTTTCGGGCGTTTTTCATGCACTTTTTATCCGTTTTTCGTGCGTTTTTCGTGCGTTTTTATCCGTTTTTATCCGTTTTTCATGCGTTTTTCGTGCACTTTTTATCCGTTTTTCGTGCGTTTTTCGTGCGTTTTTCGTGCGTTTTTCGTGCGTATTTTATCCGTTTTTCATGCGTTTTTCGTGTGTTTTTCGTGCATTTTTCATGCACTTTTTATCCGTTTTTCATGCGTTTTTCGTGTGTTTTTCATGCACTTTTTATCCGTTTTTCATGCGTTTTTCGTGCGTTTTTCATGCACTTTTTATCCGTTTTTCATGCGTTTTTCATGCGTTTTTCGTGCGTTTTTCGTGCGTTTTTTATCCGTTTTTCATGCGTTTTTCATGCGCTTTTTATCCGTTCTTCGTGCGTTTTTCGTGCGTTTTTCATGCGCTTTTTATCCGTTTTTCATGCGTTTTTCGTGCGTTTTTCATGCACTTTTTATCCGTTTTTCATGCGTTTTTCGTGCGTTTTTCGTGCGTTTTTCATGCACTTTTTATCCGTTTTTCATGCGTTTTTCATGCGTTTTTCGTGCGTTTTTCGTGCGTTTTTTATCCGTTTTTCATGCGTTTTTCATGAGGACAGCACCACCTATTGGAATGTTCTATGTAATAGCAGTATAGTGGAGGACAGCGCCACCTATTGGAGGGGTCTATGTAATAGCAGTATAGTGGAGAACAGCGCCACCTACTGGAGGGGTCTATGTAATAGCAGTATAGTGGAGGACAGCGCCACCTATTGGAATGTTCTATGTAATAGCAGTATAGTGGAGGACAGCGCCACCTATTGGAAGGTTCTATGTAATAGCAGTATAGTGGAGGACATCGCCACCTATTGGAAGGTTCTATGTAATAGCAATATAGTGGAGGACAGCGCCACCTATTGGAATGTTCTATGTAATAGCAGTATAGTGGAGGACAGCGCCACCTATTGGATGGGTTTATGTAATAGCAGTATAGTGGAGGACAGCGCCACCTATTGGAAGGTTCTATGTAATAGCAGTATAGTGGAGGACAGCGCCACCTATTGGAAGGTTCTATGTAATAGCAGTATAGTGGAGGACAGCACCACCTATTGGAAAGTTCTATGTAATAGCAGTATAGTGGAGGACAGCGCCACCTATTGGAAGGTTCTATGTAATAGCAGTATAGTGGAGGACAGCGCCACCTACTGCAGGGGTCTATGTAATAGCAGAATAGTCGAGGACAGCACCCCCTATTGGAATGTTCTATGTAATAGCAGTATAGTGGAGGACAGCGCCACCTATTGGAATGTTCTATGTAATAGCAGTATAGTGGAGAACAGCGCCACCTACTGGAGGGGTTTATGTAATAGCAGAATAGTCGAGGACAGCACCCCCTATTGGAATGTTCTATGTAATAGCAGTATAGTGGAGGACAGTGCCACCTATTGGAAGGTTCTATGTAATAGAAGTATAGTGGATGCACTTTTTATCCGTTTTTCGTGTGTTTTTCGTGCGTTTTTCATGCACTTTTTATCCGTTTTTCATGCGTTTTTCATGCGTATTTAATGAGCTTTTTATCCGTTTTTCGTGCGTTTTTCGTGCGTTTTTCATGCACTTTTTATCCGTTTTTCATGCGTTTTTCATGCGTTTTCCGTGCGTTTTTCGTGCGTTTTTCGTGCGTTTTTTATCCTTTTTTCATGCGTTTTTCATGCGTTTTTCATGCGCTTTTTATCCGTTTTCATGCGTTTTTCATGCGCTTTTTATCCATTTTTCGTGCGTTTTTCGTGCGTTTTTCATGCGCTTTTTATCCGTTTTTCATGCGTTTTTCGTGCGTTTTTCGTGCGTTTTTCATGCACTTTTTTTCCGTTTTTCATGCGTTTTTCGTGCGTTTTTCGTGCGTTTTTTATCCGTTTTTCATGCGTTTTTCATGAGGACAGCACCACCTATTGGAATGTTCTATGTAATAGCAGTATAGTGGAGGACAGCGCCACCTATTGGAAGGTTCTATGTAATAGCAATATAGTGGAGGACCGCGCCACCTATTGGAATGTTCTATGTAATAGCAGTATAGTGGAGGACAGCGCCACCTATTGGAGGGGTCTATGTAATAGCAGTATAGTGGAGAACAGCGCCACCTACTGGAGGGGTCTATGTAATAGCAGTATAGTGGAGGACAGCGCCACCTATTGGAATGTTCTATGTAATAGCAGTATAGTGGAGGACAGCGCCACCTATTGGAAGGTTCTATGTAATAGCAGTATAGTGGAGGACAGCGCCACCTATTGGAATGTTCTATGTAATAGCAGTATAGTGGAGAACAGCGCCACCTACTGGAGGGGTCTATGTAATAGCAGTAAAGTCGAGGACAGCACCCCCTATTGGAATGTTCGAAGTAATAGCAGTATAGTGGAGGACAGTGCCACCTATTGGAAGGTTCTATGTAATAGCAGTATAGTGGAGGACAGCGCCACCTATTGGAAGGTTCTATGTAATAGCATTAAAGTGGAGGACAGCACCATCTATTGGAATGTTCTATGTAATAGCAGTATAGTGGAGGACAGCGCCACCTATTGGAAGGTTCTATGTAATAGCAGTATAGTGGAGGACAGCGCCACCTATTGGAAGGTTCTATGTAATAGCAGTATAGTTGAGGACAGCGCCACCTATTGGAATGTTCTATGTAATAGCAGTATAGTGGAGGACAGCGCCACCTATTGGAAGGTTCTATGTAATAGCACTAGAGTGGCTGGGTCTATGTAATAGAAGTATAGTGGAGGACAGCGCCACCTATTGGAAGGTTCTATGTAATAGCAGTATAGTGGAGGACAGTGCCACCTATTGGAAGGTTCTATGTAATAGCAGTATAGTGGAGGACAGCACCACCTATTGGAATGTTCTATGTAATAGCAGTATAGTGGAGGACAGCGCACCTATTGGAAGGTTCTATGTAATAGCACTAGAGTGGCTGGGTCTATGTAATAGAAGTATAGTGGAGGACAGCGCCACCTATTGGAAGGTTCTATGTAATAGCAGTATAGTGGAGGACAGTGCCACCTATTGGAAGGTTCTATGTAATAGCAGTATAGTGGAGGACAGCACCACCTATTGGAATGTTCTATGTAATAGCAGTATAGTGGAGGACAGCGCCACCTATTGGAATGTTCTATGTAATAGCAGTATAGTGGAGGACAGCGCCACCTATTGGAGGGGTCTATGTAATAGCAGTATAGTGGAGAACAGCGCCACCTACTGGAGGGGTCTATGTAATAGCAGTATAGTGGAGGACAGCGCCACCTATTGGAATGTTCTATGTAATAGCAGTATAGTGGAGGACAGCGCCACCTATTGGAAGGTTCTATGTCAGGGGTGGGCAAACTTTTTGACTCGCGGGCCACATTGGGTTCTAAAATTTGACAGAGGGGCCGGGCCAGGAGCATTTGGAGGGAGTGTTTGGGCCGGATATACTAAAGCATTAAATGTAGTGTGTGCAAACCTCATAGCACAGTAAGAACACTACAACCCAATTTATTAACTGTCTTTCAAATGTGAAAAACAGCCCTTATCAGTTAATAAATTTGTCTCAAGGAATATGCAAGATATGGCATTTACATACTATATCGCAGATACTGGGAGGAGGAAATGTAAATAGATTAAAATAACATACGCACTTTGATTTATCAAGAAAAAAGTTCTGTTGACTCTGTAAATTAGCTGCCAACCTCTGAGCAGTAGCCGCCCGTTCTTGTGTTGACTGCTTGCTAGCATAGTTTGCATGCTTCGTGGCAAAGTGACGGCTGATATTGTACTCTTTGAAAACCGAAGGCTTAATGGTGACGTGAAACGAAGTGAAAATTAAAGTGAAATAAAGAGAAATACGCGCCACATTAACCCCTTAATGACCGGGCCATTTTGCACGTTAATGACCAAGGATTATTTTTTGTTTTTCCACGGTCGCATTCCAAGAGTCGTAACTTTTTTTTTATTACGTCGACATAGCCGTATAAGGGCTTGTTTTTTTGCGGGACGAGTTGTATTTTGTAATTGCACCATTTTTAGATGCTTACAATATATTGATTAACTTTTATTAACTTTATTTTAGGAGAGAATTGAAAATAAGCAGCTATTCCAGCATTAATTTTCACGTTATAAATTTATGCCCTTTACTATGCAGCATAAATAACATGTTACCTTTATTCTACGGGTCGGCACGATTACGGGGATACCAAATATGTAAAGGTTTTATATGTTTTCCTATGTTTGCACAATAAAAACCCTTTTAGAAAAAAATTACTTGTTTTTGCATCGCCGCGTTCCAAGAGCCGTCATTTTTTTATTTTTCCGTCGATGTGACCGTATGTGGGCTTGATTTTTGCGGGCCAATGCGTAGTTTTCATTAGTACTATTTTGGGGTACATAGGACTTATAGATTAACTTTTATTTTATTTTTTATGGGGGGAATGGGAGAAAAGAGAGAATTTTGCCGTTGTTTTTTGCGGGTTTTTTGGACGCCGTACATCCGGCGGTTTCATTAATGTGTTCATTTTATTGGTCAAGTTGTTATGATCGCGGGGATACCATATATGTGTATGTGTTATTTGTTTTGACACTTTTACTGAATAAAACCACTTTTTGGGCAAAAAAAGTAGTTTTATTTGATTTTGACTGTAATTATTTTATTTTTTTTCAACAAACTTTATTTAACTGATTGACATTTTTTTTTTAAGTCCCACCAGGGGACTTCACTATGCGATGTGCCGATCGCATATATAATGCTTTGGTATACTTAGTATACCAAAGCATTATTGCCTGTCAGTGTAAAACTGACAGGCAACCTGTTAGGTCATGCCTCCGGCATCGCCAAACAGGCAGTTGCGGAAGACAGACCTGGGGGTCTTTGTTAGACCCCCGGCTGTCATGGACACCCGACGGCGACCCGCGATTTGTTTGCGGGGGCGCCGATC
Organism: Rhinoderma darwinii; assembly: GCF_050947455.1. Taxonomy (NCBI): domain Eukaryota; kingdom Metazoa; phylum Chordata; class Amphibia; order Anura; family Rhinodermatidae; genus Rhinoderma; species Rhinoderma darwinii. The sequence continues at coordinate 23,029 of NW_027462937.1, forward strand.
GGGTGACAGAGGGAGCTCCCTCCCTCTGTCAAACACATTAGATGCCGCTGTCACTATTGACAGCGGCATTTAATGGGTTAAACTGCCGGAATCGGAGCGCGCTTCGATTCCGGCAGTTGCAGCAGGAGCCAGGCTGTGTATAACAGCCGTGCTCCTGCCGCTGATCGCGTGGGTACACTGGCAGTACCCGCGCCATCACAGGACGGATATATCCGTCCTCCTGCGCGAACTAGCAGCTGCTGAGGACGGATATATCCGTCCTTCGGCGTTAAGGACAACGGTCAATGTGTTTTGAGTGCGCCATCTATTGGGAAAACGTGGGCATTGCAGGGAAAGGGGAAAAAAAAGGAGGTTTTTACTATGATTTGGACAAGTTCGGCGGGCCGGATTAAAAAGCCTAACGGGCCGTATGTGGCCCGCGGGCCGTAGTTTGCCCATGTCTGTTCTATGTAATAGCAGTATAGTGGAGGACAGCGCCACCTATTGGAATGTTCTATGTAATAGCAGTATAGTGGAGAACAGCGCCACCTACTGGAGGGGTATATGTAATAGCAGAATAGTCGAGGACAGCACCCCCTATTGGAATGTTCTATGTAATAGCAGTATAGTGGAGGACAGTGCCACCTATTGGAAGGTTCTATGTAATAGAAGTATAGTGGATGCACTTTTTATCCGTTTTTCGTGTGTTTTTCGTGCGTTTTTTATGCACTTTTTATCCGTTTTTCATGCGTTTTACATGCGTATTTCATGAGCTTTTTTTCCGTTTTTCGTGCGTTTTTCGTGCGTTTTTCATGCACTTTTTATCCGTTTTTCATGCGTTTTTTATCCGTTTTTCGTGCGTTTTTCGTGCGTTTTTTATCCGTTTTTCATGCGTTTTTCGTGCGTTTTTCATGCGCTTTTTATCCATTTTTCATGCGTTTTTCGTGTGTTTTTCATGCGCTTTTTATCCGTTTTTCATGCGTTTTTCGTGCGTTTTTCATGCACTTTTTATCCGTTTTTCATGCGTTTTTCATGCGTTTTTCGTGCGTTTTTCGTGCGTTTTTCATGCACTTTTTATCCGTTTTTCATGCGTTTTTCATGCGTTTTTCGTGCGTTTTTCGTGCGTTTTTTATCCGTTTTTCATGCGTTTTTCATGAGGACAGCACCACCTATTGGAATGTTCTATGTAATAGCAGTATAGTGGAGGACAGCGCCACCTATTGGAAGGTTCTATGTAATAGCAATATAGTGGAGGACCGCGCCACCTATTGGAATGTTCTATGTAATAGCAGTATAGTGGAGGACAGCGCCACCTATTGGAGGGGTCTATGTAATAGCAGTATAGTGGAGAACAGCGCCACCTACTGGAGGGGTCTATGTAATAGCAGTATAGTGGAGGACAGCGCCACCTATTGGAATGTTCTATGTAATAGCAGTATAGTGGAGGACAGCGCCACCTATTGGAAGGTTCTATGTAATAGCAGTATAGTGGAGGACAGCGCCACCTATTGGAATGTTCTATGTAATAGCAGTATAGTGGAGAACAGCGCCACCTATTGGAATGTTCTATGTAATAGCAGTATAGTGGAGGACAGCGCCACCTATTGGAAGGTTCTATGTAATAGCAGTAGAGTGGCTGGGTCTATGTAATAGCAGTATAGTGGAGGACAGCGCCACCTATTGGAAGGTTCTATGTAATAGC
>NW_027462938.1:0-24241 GCF_050947455.1 Rhinoderma darwinii
AGCTGGATTTGGAGAGGTTCTAACCTCACATACTGATAGCATGGAGTTGGGTGTGGTCCCTCCTGCAGAGCCAACTGTTGATGAGACACCTGTGGTTATACCTATGGAAGGTGAAGACACAGCGCCACCTAGTGGGTGTGCATACCCTGATAATGGTGCAAGTATGCAAATTTTGTCTTTCTCTAGCCCAGAGTCAAAAACGGAAGACTCAGCTAAAGTGGAGTGGTCAATATCGGAGGAGGACGAGAAGGAGGCCAGGATGCCTAGTGCCACTAGTGCGGAAATTTTCCACAAAGTTGTCTCAAAAAGGGGGAAGTCTGGAAAGGCGGTGAAGAGACTGAAGATAGGTTTGTTGGAAGATTCTGCTCATGCAAATCCTTTCTCATTGCTGGACAGTGACTCTAGTTGTAGCCCTAAGTCATCTGAGGTGGCCTCAGAAGTACCCAGCTCTCCTGGGGAAGGTTTCCTCAGTGAAGCCAATGTGGCGAATCTGGAAAGAGCTATGTATTTCCCTGGGACGTGATATGTTCTGGTTTTCTCATGGCTTTCTTTTCCACTAACCATACTATGCCCGCATGTCTTTGAGATTAAAGATTGTCTCTCAAAATGTACGGGTGTTCTCCTCTGCTCACAAGCGTGCTGCAGTTCTGGACTTTTTGGCCTCTAAGGGCAGTGACATTGTTTGCGTACAAGAATGTGGTTTATCAAAAATGCCTAGGAAAGAAGAATGGAAGTTTGGGGAAGCAATTTGGTCCTTTTCTTCCACAAATAGGAATGATGGAATTGGTATTCTCTTCAAAAATAATGAGTTTGTCATCAAACAGACTCAAATCATTCAGGAAGGAAGATGTGTCTGTGTGTTACTATCCTATAAGGGATGGCAGTTTAGGCTTATCAATATCTATGGCCATGCTGTGAAAACCGATAGGTTGGCACTTTTTGATAGTTTAAAATTTTTTCTACATGGTAAAGTTCCTGTTATTATTGTCGGTGATATTAACTGTATCCTGGAGAAGCAGGCCCGAGCTGGATCCACAGAGTCTAATGTGGACGCTACCGGAAGTTTGTGGAATAAAATTTTGCAGGACTTTGCTTTGCAGGACGCTGTCACCAGGAAACCAGGTCCATTTACTTACCATGCCGATGACGGAAGAACGGATTCTCGTCTGGACTTTTTCTTTTTTTCTACTTCAGCAATGAAATGTGTCGATTATGCGCAGGAGAGAGTGTGGTTTTCAGATCACGAGTGTTTGTTGGGGGTTTTTGTTATAAATAATTTCTTTTATGGTAGAGGGGTATGGAAGATGAATGTCAGTTTTCTGAGTGATGAAAGGGTAAAAACTAGGTTTGGGAAAAAATATGGGTTTTGGGTTAGGAAGAAAAGTTCTTTCTCTAATGTGTGTGAATGGTGGGTATGGGTGAAAAAAAAGATTGGTGGGTTTTTTAGACAGATAGGATATAGAAGAGCGAGAAGGAAAAGATTGCAATATTCACGCTTTAATATGCGGATGACGTTCCTTCATCAATGTAAAAATTTGGGTATGGATGTAAGACACGATTTAGAAAAAACAAAAAAAGATATTAAGGAGTGGTTCCGAGAGAAAGGGAAAGAAATAATATTTAGGTCTAAGGTGGAGGTTAGAGATAATCACGAGAAGTGCACTAGATTTTTCTTTAAAAAAATGTGTGGTGGGAAAAGTGGTATGAATGTGTTATTGGATAAGGATGATAAAGAGGTGTTTGGTAAGGATGTGATTGATGTGGTGTCTGATTTTTATAAACAACTGTATGATGTGAAGAAGTGTGATCTGGGTGACGATGATGAGTTTTTGGATATTGTGTGTAATTTTGTTCCTGAAAGTGAATGTGAGCTTTTGCTTGGTGAGATTATGGATGGTGAAGTAAAGGATGTGGTGGGAAGTATGGCCAAAAATAAGTCTCCAGGGATCGATGGAATACCAGCTGATTTCTATGGGAAATATTGGGATATAATTGGGAAGGATGTTATTGATGTTATGAGAGTGTTGTTTTCTGGGACGAATATGTGTGATGTGATGAAGAAGGGTATGGTAGTTCTGTTGCATAAAAAAGGAGATAAGAGACGGTTAGAAAACTGGCGACCAATTACTTTGCTGAATACGGATTATAAAATTTTTGCCAAGCTGATTGCGAATCGTATGAGAAATGTGATTGGGTGTGTGATTGATGAGGATCAGGTATGTGCGGTACCAAAAAGGAAATTGCATGAGAATATGGCGTTGGTGCGGGATATGCTTGAGGATTGTAAGGGTCGGAATAAGAAGGTGATTGTGTGTGCGTTAGATTTTGAAAAAGCGTTTGATCGTGTGGCGCATGTGTTTTTGTTCAAAGTGTTAGAGAGAATGGGTTTTCCGGTTCAGTTTGTGAGTTTGTTGAAGAAATTATACGCGAATGCAAAGAGTTGTGTGCAGGTGAATGGGTTTTTTTCAGAATCATTTAGTATTATGTCTGGTGTGCGACAGGGTTGTCCGTTGTCTCCCATCCTTTTTATTTGTGCGATTGAACCATTGTTGCAAATGATTAGAAATGATAAGGTTGTGAAAGGTTTGGTGGTGCCCGGGTGTGATGGAAAGCGTGTGAAAGCTTTGGGATATATGGATGATATTTGTGTATTGTGTGATTCAGTGTATGATATGTCCAGAGTGAAGTTGATTGTAAATATGTTTTGTATTGCGTCTGCTTTTAAAATAAATTGGGGTAAGAGCAAATTTAAAATTTTTTTCAGTAATGAGCGAGTGTGTGATTCTGATATGGAACAGGTGAATGGTGTGAAAATTTTGGGTATTGTGTTTGATGATGAGCTGAAAGGGAAAGAAAGTTGGGATGAGTTAGGTGGTAGGATTGTGAGAAAGTTGGAAATGTGGAGAATGAGGGATCTTTCTTTTTCGGGGAAGGTTTTAATTGTCAAAAGTATTATTCTACCTATGATTTTATATGTTGCTCTGGTTTTTCCTCCTGCTGTTGCTATGTTAAAAAAAGTGAATAGAGTTTTGTTCCTTTTTCTATGGGGGAGCGGGATTGAGAAGGCAAGGAGAGAAATTCTAATGAAAAGCAGACGTAATGGAGGCCTTGATTTCCCAAATTTGGAGATTTTCATTGGAATTAATTGTGTACGTTTTTTTGTAGAGCTTTTATTTAAGGAATCCAAGGCTTCCAGAATGTCTAAGTATCTAGCTGGAACGGTGATTCAGCGTCTAAGTTGGGAAAAAAGGAATTTATGTAAACCAATTGCTTTCCAGTGCACGGGGTGGTATTTGTATGTAGAAAAATTTATCAAAAAGTTCCAGCTAGAGGATGTAAGAATGGAGAGATTTTTGAGAGAAAAGAATGTTGTGAGAAGTATGTGTATGAATAATGTGATGTGTTCTGTAAATGGTTTGAATTCGATGGAGTCTAAGTCTGTGTGGAAGAAGATTGTTACGTATGATGTGTCAAATAAGCAGAAAGATTTGTTATGGATGTCGGTACATGGAGTGTTGCCTGTAAGGAGTGTTCAGAAAAGAAGAGGTTTGGTTGCGTCTGAAAGGTGTCCGAGAGAAGGTTGTGGGGATGATGAGGATGTGAGTCATGTGTTTTGGTCGTGTAAGCATGCAAAGGATGTTTGGAAAAAGTTGAGTGGGTTGTGTGAAGAATTGACTGGTTTGAAGGTTTTGACGTATGAAATTGTCTTGTTTGGTTTGTGTAGTTTGGGTAGTGAAAAGGATAGAGTGTTGTGGATTTTTCTGACTTGTGTGAAAGAAGTATTGTGGAATACGAGGAATTTGAATGTGTATAAAAGAGAAGTATTTGAGATGGAGGATGTGGTTAGTATGGTATTGGCTAAATTGTATTTTTATTATAAATGGGATCTAGAAAGAGGTATGGATGCGGAAGGGATATGGCGAATGTTAAAATGGAGGTATTTAGTTTGAGGAATTTTGTTTGATTTATCTTGTATTTGATGGAAAAATAAAATAATGAACCAGAGTGATGAGATTTTTTGAAAAATAGAGAGGTGGTTTGAACAACTACAGTTCTCGGTTTTATTCAAAAAAACCTGAATGGTTTAATAAAAAAAAAAAAAAAAAAAAAAAAAAAAAAAAAAAAAAAAAAAAATCTGTTCTTATCAGTTTAATATCTGATACGTCCCCTATCTGGGGACCATATATTAAATGGATTTTTAGAACAGGGAGATGGAAATAGAGCTTGCTCTGTCCACTCCACGCATTGACCTGGTATTGCAGTATTTCCAGGACCGGTGCACCCTTCCCTTATGTGTTGACTAAAATCAGATTCCAAAAGTGTTTTTTCTCTTTGCCATTGTTTCTGTCTTTCTGAAGGGATCTCCCCTTTTAATCCCATTATTTCAACACCTGTTGGACAATGCATTTGTACAGTCATGTGTGATAATGAGCTCATTTATTAAATGCAATTAATGAATACATTGCCACCTCTTGTTGTGTGTGTGTGTGTGTGTGTGTGTGTGTCTTCTGTGTTTCTGTGTTTCCGGCATTTCACATTGGAACAGCTCATTCACCTTCCTTGTCTTCTCTCCGCCCTCCCTCCCTCCCTCCCTCCTAGGTAAGTTAAAGAGCTGCACCTGAGCCAGCCACTGATTGATGCAGCACCACAGTCAAATAGTGGAGTGGAGTGGAGTAGGGGAACAGCAAACAGCCATTAAAGCAGCCAGCCGCCTACCCGCCACAATGGACCTACCTGTGTACACTAGGTGGATGTGATGGAATGTACTGTCGTCCCTACATTTCAAGAAGAAGTAAGAATTGCAGTTGCAACAAACCCTTGCTTGCCTACAAAGAGAGCAGCAATTTGGATTTGTTACTATGTTACCTGGAAGAATAACAAACTGTGCAAGGATGGAGGTTGTAGGAGCAAAGAGAAGTTGTCTGTAAAGTTGGTGGATGCCTATTTTCCATTTTGCAGTCCCTTGTCTCCCTCTTGTGGCCTCCTGGAGGCAAATAAATGTGCAAAAAAAAGACAGCCTGGCGGCCGGCTGTTGCAGTGTTGCCCTCTCAGGCAACACTGAGTGACTGACTGAGCCTCACAGTCTTATATAAAGTTCAGACGGAACTTTGCACGTGTCATAGTGGAGCCCTCAGGATTCCAGAGCCAGCTTTCTGACATCATAATGGGGCCTGCCTCAGAGATAAAAGCCTGGGCCCAGGCAGTGTTGTTCAGTGCTGCTCAGCAGGCAGCACAGGACTGGATTAAAGCTGATACAAGGTGTGAAGGAACAAGGGGTGGCTGTGGGCATGCACTTGCTGCCGCTGCCAGTGTTTATCTGCATGGCAGGAGGGCATTTGGGCGTTGCCAGGAAGGCGTTTTTATGTAGATTCCTCCTCTTTCAGCACTGCATTGTGGTGCAAGCAAAAGAAGCAAATCCTGTCTGGCTTCCTCTCCGGCCTTTATTCACCTCCCGCTTAGTAGCTGTAAATGTGTGTGAGCCTGCAGGGCCCCATGGAATTGCCTAGGAGTAGGCTGAATCGCTGCAAGGGGTGAACAGCAGTATGGGACAGGCTCGGGCAAGGCAAGGGCCGCTCGGGTTATCGCTTCTCGGCCTTTTGGCAAGATCAGGTGTAGTATTTCTGCATCTGGTTTTGTTGGGAGGTGTCCGGGGTACCCTGCTCCTTGGCCTTGGGGGATCGTCTCTTTTCACAGAGAGACTTCACCCCCTTGCTGCTATTTGGGGAGTGGGCTTAGCCCCCGGACAACGAGTTGCGATCGCGCCTTACCCAAGAGGTCAACCGGCCTTGAGGCGTTTTTCTAAGAGCGTTCCGAGGGCGTTTATCGGGCTTCGTAGGTGTCTGGGGTACCCTAATCCTTGGCCTTGGGGGAGGGTTCCACTTAATTGTGGAATCTGAGCCCTTGCTGCTATAAGGGACAGGCTTAGCCCCCAGGCACTGAAAATGCCATTTACATTTGGATTTGCATCCGGGGACACCCGGTTGCGCCAGTCCGTCCGCATCGAGGTGGAAGAAGGCCATCGCCAGCGGAAGAACCTTCGCTTCATTGTGGAGGTGATTCTGCTGGACTTCCTGGGGCTCAAGCGGGCGGACATCCTGTGTCTCAACGACCAGGAAAGCCGCGGTCGGTACACCGTATCCTTTACGGCCGCGGCATGTTGCGACAACATGCACAAAAGATTGTCTGATGCGGACCAGAGTGAGGAGCGGCTAAATGGACTGAACTTTTTATTCCTCTACGGGGAGGAAGAAGTCCCGCTCGTGATGTGCATGTTCAGTCCATTTGTCTCAGAGCGTGACATTGAAACCTTCCTCAGTCGTTACTGCAGGGAGGTCCGCTTCTCACATAAAATCTTGAACACCCAGAGCTTCTGGAATGGCAAAAGGAAATATTGGGTGAAGTTCCGCCAGGATCCCAATGGCATTGGAGGCTTACATCACCCACCCCAGAACTTTGCCATTGGGAAGAATCGAGGATTCCTATTTTACCCCCAGATGCCAATAGCCTGCCGGAACTGCTTGAGATATGGCCACACCAGAGAACATTGTGACCGGCCCCATGTGGTGCAGTGTAACAGGTGTGGCCAGGTTGGACACGTAGCGGCAAAATGCAGTTCCGAGGTGTTGTGCAATCTGTGCGGCATGACTGGGCATGCTTTTAAAGATTGCCCCCGCAGAGCGAAATCTGGGCCACCCAGACCAGGGCCAGAGCGGCAGTTTGCAACATGTGCAGACGCCGCTGGTAATGCCCCAAAACGAGCATTGACGACTGAGGGGTCCAGGCCAAAGTCCTTCACAGCTCCATCGGGGGGCCCACCGATGTCAGCCTCGAGGGACGGCCATAGGGATTCCATCGGGTCCAGGCAGAGCAGGAGGAATTCTGACTCTGCTGGACATAAGTTGACCGGCACCTCTGCAAACAGGTCCTCTGCTCCGCCTGCAGTGGACCCTGTTGAGGCAGTGGTTAGCGACAGGCGTCGTGGCTCCGTAGGTTCTGCAGTAGGACCTGACGCCTGTCCCAAGAGTGTGGGCATGGAGCGGAGACACTCTGTGTCAGACGAGGGCTCCATTAAGAAAACCCTAAAATATGCTGGATTGGAGCCTCGTTTTGACCATTACCGGTCAACGGGGGGGTCGGAGCAAAGTTCCTCCACTGCGGTTGTGGAGGGGCTTGCGATGAAGGCTCCCCGTAAGCAGGCAAAGGTTGCCAAGAGTGATGGGACCTCACTGGCCCCTGTGCAGCTGCCCAGTAAGGACATCAGCGATATCTTCAGCCAGGGGCCAGAGATGGGTGAGAGCGACTTCGAGGAGATGGATAGGAGCCATTCTGCAAAGAGACAGCGAGAGGAAGAGGAGTCCGGAGTTCGGAGGAAAGCTGCCTATCGGAGTTCGGATGAGAGCAGTGTGGGGGTTGGAGCCGCCCACGTATCTGGCTCTGACCCTACCAACATCCAAGATTTATTGACCCCTCAAAAAGGGGGTCCAGACTCGCAGCTGATCTCCGAGTACGACTCTTCTGGTTCGGACTCTGACCTCAACTAAGACTATGTTGGTTCCTATCAAAGTCGCCTCACTAAATGTGAGGTCCCTAAAGAGCCCTGTCCGCAGGACTGCTTTATTTTCATTTTTAGAGACTGTGGACTTTGACCTTTGCCTGCTTCAAGAATGTGGAATCCCTAATGACTTGGAATATCAAGATTTAAAGATGGACTGGAAACTAGGCCCCTCAGTCTGGTCTGGTGGAAATGACTGTCGCTCTGCGGGGGTTGGATTGCTCTGCCGAGGTCGTTTTATCTCCATCCAAACAGTGACTGAAATCATGCCCGGCAGAGCTATTTTAATACATTTGCTTTTTAATGGAATTTTAATTCGTGTTTTAAACGTTTATGCCCCTCCTACCAAACAGGAGAGGGCAGAACTATTAGAGATTTTACCATTGTTTTGTGTTGGGTCTACCCCCCTGCTGGTGGGTGGTGATTTTAACTGTGTACGAGATGGAGAACACCGGCAGGGTGGGGATTTTAATCGAAAAATTGACCGTACTTCTTACCTGCTCAAGAATTTTATTGGTGATTTTAAATTGAAAGATTGCTGGAGGGAACTCTTGCCTGCGGACCCAGGCCCCACCTGGTCCAATGGAAGAGTGAGCTCCAGAATTGATTTTATTTTCACTTCTAATAGTTTTATTCCCAAAAAATGTTTGCTTTTAACAAATATTTTATCTGATCACAAGCTCCTTTCGGTGCACCTGGAGCTAGAGGGAGAGCAAAAAGCTTGTAGGGGTCCCTGGAGACTAAACACCACACTCCTGGAGGACCCCATCATTAAAGAGGAGTTTGTGCGGACCTACCAGTGTTGGCAGTCCCATAGAGCGCCCAGTCAGCCTATGCTACACTGGTGGGAGGGCATTAAACCCAAAATCAGAGCTTTTTTTATTCGAGCAGGTAAGAAGAAAGCCAAAGAGAAAAAACAATGGTTTTATGTTCTTAATAAACGTTTACATGTACTTTTTAAATTGAAGGAGATTGGTATGGATGTTGATGATGATATCTTAAATCTTAAAGCTGAAATAAAACATGCCATAGAAGAGAAAGGGAAACAAATAATTTTTAATTCACATGTAAAGCACCTCGAGGATGGCGAGAAGTGTTCCCGGTTCTTCTTCAAAAAGGTAATGGATAAACGAGATGTCATTTTAAACCTTGAAGGAGAAACCACTATGGTCGGCATTTTAAATTCTGCTTTTAATTTCTACCAATCTCTTTTTAACAAGAAAAATATTGATCCTTCCTTTTTAGAACATGTTCTTAATTCCCTTGATGCCAAGCTAGATATTTTAGACCAGGAAGTTTTATCCCGTAATATTACCTTGGAGGAACTTTTATTTGCTTTTAAAAGTTTTTCTAATGGGAAAGCTCCTGGGGAAGATGGTCTGCCCATCGAATTTTATCATGCTTTTTGGGAAATTTTAAAGAATGACATGTTTTTATTGTATAAGGAAGTTTTTATTACTGAAGAGCTGCCCCCTTCCTGGAGGAGGGGGATTGTGTCCTTAATTTTTAAAAAAGGTGAGAAGGACCAGTTAAAAAACTGGCGCCCTATTACTCTTTTAAACGTTGATTGTAAAATTTTAGCTAAACTAATAACAATCCGTTTTAAACCTTTTATTCATAAATTAATCCATCCAAACCAGGTATGTGGGGTACCTGGGAGGTCAATTACTGAGTCCCTGAATATTTTACGTGACATCATTTGGTATTTTAAAGAAAGGGGTCAAAGCCTTGCTATTTTATCCTTAGATTTCGAGAAGGCTTTTGACCGGGTCTCCCATGAATATCTTTTTATGGTTCTTAAAAAGATGGCTGTTCCTGAAATTATTTTAACACGTATTAAGCTTTTATATCGATCCTGTTTTAGCCAAATTTCTATCAACGGATTTTTAACTAAAGGTGTTCCTCTTTTATCAGGGGTGAAACAGGGGTGCCCGTTGTCTCCGCTCCTTTTTATTTGTGCCATAGAACCTCTGTTCACCCTAATAAGAGATGATAAAGTCATCAGAGGCGTGCCCATACCTGGAGGAAGGGGGAACCAGGTAAAAATCCTAGGCTATATGGATGACGCCACCATCCTATGCCCAGACGCCGCTTCTATGAGAAGGGCATTGAGGAACACCGGCTTTTTTTGTGAAGCCTCTGGTTTTAAATTAAACGTTGATAAATGTGACTGTTTTTATACTGGTGTATGGGATTCCTCTGTGACACCAGGAGTTAACATGCAGCAGGATCAGATAAAAATTTTAGGAATTGTTTTTAATCAAGAAAACGATGGGAGACCCAATTGGGATTCAGTAATTGCCAAAATGGAAAAAAAGGTTTTAATGTGGAATTTGAGAAATCTCACCATGGAGGGAAAAGTTTTAATAATTAAATCTGTTTTATTACCCATAATGCTTTATGTAGCTATGGTTTTCCCTCCAACAATTTTATATATTAAAAAAGTGACCAGGATCTGTTTTATGTTTTTATGGGGTTCCAAAATGGAAAAACTAAAACGTGATTTTATGTACAGATGTAAGGACAATGGCGGGAGAGATGTTCCTAACCTTTTTAACTTCTTTTACATTAAATACTTTTGCTTCTGTTTTAAAATGTATAATTCTGATGGTATTTTTAGCTACTTTTTAAAGTACGCTACGGGCATGATTTTTAAACGATGGTTTCGTGTCCCTTTGAATTCTCCTGTGCTTCTGTGTCCCCCAAAACAATATGCGGTGCTCGAAAAAACTGTCAGGCTCCTAGGTCTCCAAGAATTGGAGCCTGACATATTGGGGGACCAGAAAAAAGTGTCACTCTCCTGTAGGCGGCAGGAGGATACACTGGCAGTTTCAAATTTCTCACAGGCAAGGTCCAAGGTGGTGTGGCGGAACGTTTTCGGGAAATTTATGGCAAATGTGCACAAGGACCTTGCCTGGGCAATCGTTCACCAGTGCCTCCCTACTCGTGAATTCCAGCATAGGCGAGGACTGGTGGCGAGAGCCAAGTGCCCGAGAGACAGGTGTGGTGACGACGAGACGGTAATGCACCTGTTTTGGAACTGCCCATATGCACAGGAGGTTTGGAGGAAGGCAGGCCCATTGCTGAAATGGGCCTGCGGTCTTAAAGATCTTAAATTTGAATACGTGTTTTATGGTCTTTTTAACTGCCCAAGTTTTAAACAGCAAATGGTCTGTTGGATCATTTTAAACTGTTTTAAGAATGCCATCTGGAAGGTTAGGAACATTCTGCTTTTTAAACATGATTTTATTGACGTTAAAAATTGTGTGAAATATGCCCTAAGTGAAATGTATATTTATTATCTTAGGGACAAAAAGCAGCTAGGGGTAAAAGAAGCAACATCCATGTGGTGTTTGCAAATGTGGAATACTATAACATTGTAAATAAAAATGGTTTTATTCTTTTATGTCTTTTATGCCCTGTATAAATTTTATCCTGCTATTGTTCTGTACTTTTATTATAACATCTGTATTACTGGTCTTATTATTATTACTTTTGTATTCATTTAAATGTATGAATATTCATGTATTATGCCATTGATTTTATCTTGTGGTTTCAATTTTAAAAAAAAGTCTGTAAAATATATTATTTTTGCCAATAAAAAACTTTGTTGAAACCTTATCTGTTCTTATCAGTTTAATATCTGATACGTCCCCTATCTGGGGACCATATATTAAATGGATTTTTAGAACAGGGAGATGGAAATAGAGCTTGCTCTGTCCACTCCACGCATTGACCTGGTATTGCAGTATTTCCAGGACCGGTGCACCCTTCCCTTATGTGTTGACTAAAATCAGATTCCAAAAGTGTTTTTTCTCTTTGCCATTGTTTCTGTCTTTCTGAAGGGATCTCCCCTTTTAATCCCATTATTTCAACACCTGTTGGACAATGCATTTGTACAGTCATGTGTGATAATGAGCTCATTTATTAAATGCAATTAATGAATACATTGCCACCTCTTGTTGTGTGTGTGTGTGTGTGTGTGTGTGTGTCTTCTGTGTTTCTGTGTTTCCGGCATTTCACATTGGAACAGCTCATTCACCTTCCTTGTCTTCTCTCCGCCCTCCCTCCCTCCCTCCCTCCTAGGTAAGTTAAAGAGCTGCACCTGAGCCAGCCACTGATTGATGCAGCACCACAGTCAAATAGTGGAGTGGAGTGGAGTAGGGGAACAGCAAACAGCCATTAAAGCAGCCAGCCGCCTACCCGCCACAATGGACCTACCTGTGTACACTAGGTGGATGTGATGGAATGTACTGTCGTCCCTACATTTCAAGAAGAAGTAAGAATTGCAGTTGCAACAAACCCTTGCTTGCCTACAAAGAGAGCAGCAATTTGGATTTGTTACTATGTTACCTGGAAGAATAACAAACTGTGCAAGGATGGAGGTTGTAGGAGCAAAGAGAAGTTGTCTGTAAAGTTGGTGGATGCCTATTTTCCATTTTGCAGTCCCTTGTCTCCCTCTTGTGGCCTCCTGGAGGCAAATAAATGTGCAAAAAAAAGACAGCCTGGCGGCCGGCTGTTGCAGTGTTGCCCTCTCAGGCAACACTGAGTGACTGACTGAGCCTCACAGTCTTATATAAAGTTCAGACGGAACTTTGCACGTGTCATAGTGGAGCCCTCAGGATTCCAGAGCCAGCTTTCTGACATCATAATGGGGCCTGCCTCAGAGATAAAAGCCTGGGCCCAGGCAGTGTTGTTCAGTGCTGCTCAGCAGGCAGCACAGGACTGGATTAAAGCTGATACAAGGTGTGAAGGAACAAGGGGTGGCTGTGGGCATGCACTTGCTGCCGCTGCCAGTGTTTATCTGCATGGCAGGAGGGCATTTGGGCGTTGCCAGGAAGGCGTTTTTATGTAGATTCCTCCTCTTTCAGCACTGCATTGTGGTGCAAGCAAAAGAAGCAAATCCTGTCTGGCTTCCTCTCCGGCCTTTATTCACCTCCCGCTTAGTAGCTGTAAATGTGTGTGAGCCTGCAGGGCCCCATGGAATTGCCTAGGAGTAGGCTGAATCGCTGCAAGGGGTGAACAGCAGTATGGGACAGGCTCGGGCAAGGCAAGGGCCGCTCGGGTTATCGCTTCTCGGCCTTTTGGCTCAGATCAGGTTTATTGCCTGGTCTGGGCCGGGGGTTCGGTCTTTCGTGGAGTCCTCTCCGACGTTTTTGGGAGCGATCACCGTGCCGTTGGGCATTCCATATCAAGATGGCAGCAGTGCGGAATACTATTCGTTTTGTGGTAAAAGAGCAGAGGAGAGACGAAGTGGATACTGGGCACATCATTGAGAACATCCTTCTGGACCTGGCTGGAGTTAAGTTGGTAGAGGTATTCTGTATCCAAGCTTTCAGCAATATTGCTACGTATGATGTATCCTTTTTTGAGGCCGCCTACTGTCTAAATGTTTTTCAGTTGCTCAAGGAGAAACACATGCATGAGGCTTTAACATCTATTGAAGTGCAACCTCTTTTTTCAGCAGTGGAGAAATGTATTACCATCCACATGTATAACCCATTTCTGGATAGAAGGCTGGTCAGGGCCTTTTTAGCTCACTACTGTACCCATGTTAGAGGTGGTGTGGAGCAGAAGAATCTATGGGGAGTTTTCAATGGTGATATCAAGTACTGGGTCAGGCTGAAACCTGACTCCAGCTGTATTGGAGGAGTGATGAATCCTCCTGCTAATTTTTCAATTGGTGGTAATAAGGGGTATCTGTATTACCAAGATATGCCATGCTTTTGCAGATCATGTTTTTCCTACGGGCATACCAAAGATGCATGTAAAGGCAAGGTTTGCAGAAATTGCAAGGAAACCGGACATGAGGCTAGTGCATGTATTTCCCCATCCAGGTGTGATATTTGTGGTTTGCCTGGCCATACCTGTAGGAAATGTCCAAAGGTGTTTCCTTTCTTAGGACAAGAGAGAAGAACATGGGGCAGACAGGTGAGAACAACAAGTTCCCTTGCTGCCTCTTCTGAGGAAATTTCAGAGCCTGCTGGCAGTGTTTCTGTGTCTGCTTGTCAGGACCCAGGGAAAGCTGTATTAGGAGAGGTTCTAACCTCACATACTAACAGCATGGAGTTGGGTGTGGTCCCTCCTGCAGAGCAAAGTGTTGATGAAGCACCTGGGGTTATACCTATGGAAGGTGAAGACACAGCGCCACCTATTGGGTGTGCTTCCCCTGATGATGGTGCAAGTATGCAAATTTTGTCTTTTTCTAGCCCAGAGTCAAAAATGGAAGACTCAGCTAAAGTGGAGTGGTCAATATCGGAGGAGGACGAGAAGGAGGCCAGGATGCCTAGTGCCACTAGTGCGGAAATCTTCCATAAAGTTGTCTCAAAAAGGGGGAAGTCTGGAAAAGCGGTGAAGAGACTGAAGATAGGCTTGTTGGAAGATTCGGCTCATGCAAATCCTTTCTCATTGTTGGACAGTGACTCTAGTTCTAGCCCTAAGTCATCTGAGGTGGCCTCAGAAGTACCCAGCTCTCCTGGGGAAGGTTTCCTCAGTGAAGTCAATGTGGCGAATCTGGAAAGAGCGATGTATTTCCCTGGGACGTGATATGTTCTGGTTTTTCATGGCTTTCCATTGCACTAACCATACTATGCCCGCATGTCTTTGAGATTAAAAATTGTCTCACAAAATGTACGGGTGTTCTCCTCTGCTCACAAGCGTGCTGCAGTCCTGGACTTTTTGGCCTCTAAGGGCAGTGACATTGTTTGCGTACAAGAATGTGGTTTATCAAAAATGCCCAGGAAAGAAGAATGGAAGTTTGGGGAAGCAATTTGGTCTTTTTCTTCCACAAATAGGAATGATGGAATTGGTATCCTCTTCAAAAATAATGAGTTTGTCATCAAACAGACTCAAATTATACAGGAAGGAAGATGTGTCTGCGTGTTACTAGCCTATAAGGGGTGGCAGTTTAGGCTAATCAATATCTATGGCCATGCTGTGAAAACTGATAGGTTGGCACTTTTTGATAGTTTAAAATTTTTTCTACACGGTAAAGTTCCTGTCATTATTGTTGGTGACATTAACTGTATCCTGGAGAAGCAGGCCCGAGCTGGGTCCACAGAGTCTAATGTGGATGTCACTGGAGTTTTGTGGAATAAAATTTTGCAGGACTTTGCTTTGCAGGACGCTGTCACCAGGAAACCAGGTCCATTTACCTATCATGCCGATGACGGAAGAACGGATTCTCGTCTGGATTTTTTCTTTTTTTCTACCTCTGCAATGAAATGTGTAGATTATACGCAGGAGAGAGTGTGGTTTTCAGATCACGAGTGTTTGTTGGGGGTTTTTGTTATAAATAATTTCTTTTATGGTAGAGGGGTATGGAAGATGAATGTCAGTTTTCTGTGTGATGAAAGGGTAAAAACTAGGTTTGGGGAAAAATATGGTTTTTGGGCTAGAAAGAAAAGTTCTTTCTCTAATGTGTGTGAATGGTGGGTATGGGTGAAAAAAAAGATTGGTGGGTTTTTTAGACAGATAGGATATAGAAGAGCGAGAAGGAAAAGATTGCAATATTCACGCTTTAACATGCGGATGACGTTCCTTCATCAATGTAAAAATTTGGGTATGGATGTAAGACACGATTTGGAAAAAACAAAAAAAGATATTAAGGAGTGGTTCCGAGAAAAAGGGAAAGAAATAATATTTAGGTCTAAGGTGGAGGTTAGAGATAATCACGAGAAATGTACTAGATTTTTCTTTAAAAAAATGTGTGGTGGAAAAAGTGGAATGAATGTGTTACTGGATAAGGATGATAAAGAGGTGTTTGGTAAGGATGTGATTGATGTGGTGTCTGATTTTTATAAACAACTGTATGATGTGAAGAAGTGTGATTTGGGTGATGATGAGGAGTTTCTGGATATTGTGTGTAATTTTGTTCCTGAAAGTGAATGTGAGTCTTTGCTTGGTGAGATTATGGATGGTGAAATAAAGGATGTGGTGGGAAGTATGGCTAAAAATAAGTCTCCAGGGATCGATGGAATACCAGCTGAGTTCTATGGGAAATATTGGGACATAATTGGGAAGGATGTTATAGATGTTATGAGAGTGTTGTTTTCTGGGACGAATATGTGTGATGTGATGAAGAAGGGTATGGTAGTTCTGTTGCATAAAAAAGGAGATAAGAGGCGTTTAGAAAACTGGCGACCAATTACTTTGCTGAATACGGATTATAAAATTTTTGCCAAGCTGATTGCGAATCGTATGAGAAATGTGATTGGGTGTGTGATTGATGAGGATCAGGTATGTGCGGTACCAAAAAGGAAATTGCATGAGAATATGGCGTTGGTGCGGGATATGCTTGAGGATTGTAAGGGTCGGAATAAGAAGGTGATTGTGTGTGCGTTAGATTTTGAGAAAGCGTTTGATCGTGTGGCGCATGTGTTTTTGTTTAAAGTGTTAGAGAGAATGGGTTTTCCGGTTCAGTTCGTGAGTTTGTTGAAGAATTTATACGCGAATGCAAAGAGTTGTGTGCAGGTGAATGGGTTTTTTTCCGAATCATTTAGTATTATGTCTGGTGTGCGACAGGGTTGTCCGTTGTCTCCCATCCTATTTATTTGTGCGATTGAACCATTGTTGCAAATGATTAGAAATGATAAGGTTGTGAAAGGTTTGGTGGTGCCCGGGTGTGATGGAAAACGTGTGAAAGCTTTGGGATATATGGATGATATTTGTGTATTGTGTGATTCAGTGTATGATATGTCCAGAGTGAAGTTGATTGTAAACATGTTTTGTATTGCGTCTGCTTTTAAAATAAATTGGGGTAAGAGCAAATTTAAATTTTTTTTCAGTAATGAGCGAGTGAGTGATTCTGATATGGAACAGGTGGATGGTGTGAAAATTTTGGGTATTGTGTTTGATGATGAGTTGAAAGGGAGAGAAAGTTGGGATGAGTTAGGTGGTAGGATTGTGAGAAAGTTGGAAATGTGGAGAATGAGGGATCTTTCTTTTTCGGGGAAGGTTTTAATTGTCAAAAGTATTATTCTACCTATGATTTTATATGTTGCTCTGGTTTTTCCTCCTGCTGTTGATATGTTAAAAAAAGTGAATAGAGTTTTGTTCCTTTTTTTATGGGGGAGCGGGATTGAGAAGGCAAAGAGAGAAATTCTAATGAAAAGCAGACGAAATGGAGGCCTTGATTTCCCAAATTTGGAGATCTTCATTGGAATTAATTGTGTACGGTTTTTTGTAGAGCTTTTATTTAAAGAATCCAAGGCTTCCAGAATGTCGAAGTATCTAGCTGGAACGGTGATTCAGCGTCTAAGGTGGGAAAAACGTAATTTATGTAAACCAATTGCTTTTCAGTGCACAGGGTGGTATTTGTATGTTGAAAAATTTATTAAAAAGTTCCAGCTAGAGGATGTAAGAATGGAGAGATTTTTGAGCGAAAAGAATGTTGTGAGAAGTATGTGTATGAATAATGTGATGTGTTCTGTAAATGGTTTGAATTCGATGGAGTCTAAGTCTGTGTGGAAGAAGATTGTTACGTATGATGTGTCAAATAAGCAGAAAGATTTGTTATGGATGTCGGTACATGGAGTGTTGCCTGTAAGGAGTGTGCAGAAAAGAAGAGGTTTGGTTGCATCTGAAAGGTGTCCGAGAGAAGGTTGTGGGGATGATGAGGATGTGAGTCATGTGTTTTGGTCGTGTAAGCATGCAAAGGATGTTTGGAAAAAGTTGAGTGGGTTGTGCGAAGAATTGACTGGTTTGAAGAGTTTGACGTATGAAATTGTCTTGTTTGGTTTGTGTAGTTTGGGTAGTGAAAAGGATAGAGTGTTGTGGATTTTTTTGACTTGTGTGAAAGAGGTATTGTGGAATACGAGGAATTTGAATGTGTATAAAAGAGAAGTATTTGAGATGGAGGATGTGGTTAGTATGGTATTGGCTAAATTGTATTTTTATTATAAATGGGATCTAGAAAAAGGTATGGATGCGGAAGGGATATGGCGAATGTTAAAATGGAGGTATTTAGTTTGAGGAATTTTGTTTGACTTATCTTGTATTTGATGGAAAAATAAAATAATGAACCAGAGTGATGAGATTTTTTGAAAAATAGAGAGGTGGTTTGAACAACTACAGTTCTCGGTTTTATTCAAAAAAACCTGAATGGTTTAATAAAAAAAAAAAAAAATCTGTTCTTATCAGTTTAATATCTGATACGTCCCCTATCTGGGGACCATATATTAAATGGATTTTTAGAACAGGGAGATGGAAATAGAGCTTGCTCTGTCCACTCCACGCATTGACCTGGTATTGCAGTATTTCCAGGACCGGTGCACCCTTCCCTTATGTGTTGACTAAAATCAGATTCCAAAAGTGTTTTTTCTCTTTGCCATTGTTTCTGTCTTTCTGAAGGGATCTCCCCTTTTAATCCCATTATTTCAACACCTGTTGGACAATGCATTTGTACAGTCATGTGTGATAATGAGCTCATTTATTAAATGCAATTAATGAATACATTGCCACCTCTTGTTGTGTGTGTGTGTGTGTGTGTGTGTGTGTCTTCTGTGTTTCTGTGTTTCCGGCATTTCACATTGGAACAGCTCATTCACCTTCCTTGTCTTCTCTCCGCCCTCCCTCCCTCCCTCCCTCCTAGGTAAGTTAAAGAGCTGCACCTGAGCCAGCCACTGATTGATGCAGCACCACAGTCAAATAGTGGAGTGGAGTGGAGTAGGGGAACAGCAAACAGCCATTAAAGCAGCCAGCCGCCTACCCGCCACAATGGACCTACCTGTGTACACTAGGTGGATGTGATGGAATGTACTGTCGTCCCTACATTTCAAGAAGAAGTAAGAATTGCAGTTGCAACAAACCCTTGCTTGCCTACAAAGAGAGCAGCAATTTGGATTTGTTACTATGTTACCTGGAAGAATAACAAACTGTGCAAGGATGGAGGTTGTAGGAGCAAAGAGAAGTTGTCTGTAAAGTTGGTGGATGCCTATTTTCCATTTTGCAGTCCCTTGTCTCCCTCTTGTGGCCTCCTGGAGGCAAATAAATGTGCAAAAAAAAGACAGCCTGGCGGCCGGCTGTTGCAGTGTTGCCCTCTCAGGCAACACTGAGTGACTGACTGAGCCTCACAGTCTTATATAAAGTTCAGACGGAACTTTGCACGTGTCATAGTGGAGCCCTCAGGATTCCAGAGCCAGCTTTCTGACATCATAATGGGGCCTGCCTCAGAGATAAAAGCCTGGGCCCAGGCAGTGTTGTTCAGTGCTGCTCAGCAGGCAGCACAGGACTGGATTAAAGCTGATACAAGGTGTGAAGGAACAAGGGGTGGCTGTGGGCATGCACTTGCTGCCGCTGCCAGTGTTTATCTGCATGGCAGGAGGGCATTTGGGCGTTGCCAGGAAGGCGTTTTTATGTAGATTCCTCCTCTTTCAGCACTGCATTGTGGTGCAAGCAAAAGAAGCAAATCCTGTCTGGCTTCCTCTCCGGCCTTTATTCACCTCCCGCTTAGTAGCTGTAAATGTGTGTGAGCCTGCAGGGCCCCATGGAATTGCCTAGGAGTAGGCTGAATCGCTGCAAGGGGTGAACAGCAGTATGGGACAGGCTCGGGCAAGGCAAGGGCCGCTCGGGTTATCGCTTCTCGGCCTTTTGGCTAAGATCAAGTGTAGTATCTGTTCTTATCAGTTTAATATCTGATACGTCCCCTATCTGGGGACCATATATTAAATGGATTTTTAGAACAGGGAGATGGAAATAGAGCTTGCTCTGTCCACTCCACGCATTGACCTGGTATTGCAGTATTTCCAGGACCGGTGCACCCTTCCCTTATGTGTTGACTAAAATCAGATTCCAAAAGTGTTTTTTCTCTTTGCCATTGTTTCTGTCTTTCTGAAGGGATCTCCCCTTTTAATCCCATTATTTCAACACCTGTTGGACAATGCATTTGTACAGTCATGTGTGATAATGAGCTCATTTATTAAATGCAATTAATGAATACATTGCCACCTCTTGTTGTGTGTGTGTGTGTGTGTGTGTGTGTGTCTTCTGTGTTTCTGTGTTTCCGGCATTTCACATTGGAACAGCTCATTCACCTTCCTTGTCTTCTCTCCGCCCTCCCTCCCTCCCTCCCTCCTAGGTAAGTTAAAGAGCTGCACCTGAGCCAGCCACTGATTGATGCAGCACCACAGTCAAATAGTGGAGTGGAGTGGAGTAGGGGAACAGCAAACAGCCATTAAAGCAGCCAGCCGCCTACCCGCCACAATGGACCTACCTGTGTACACTAGGTGGATGTGATGGAATGTACTGTCGTCCCTACATTTCAAGAAGAAGTAAGAATTGCAGTTGCAACAAACCCTTGCTTGCCTACAAAGAGAGCAGCAATTTGGATTTGTTACTATGTTACCTGGAAGAATAACAAACTGTGCAAGGATGGAGGTTGTAGGAGCAAAGAGAAGTTGTCTGTAAAGTTGGTGGATGCCTATTTTCCATTTTGCAGTCCCTTGTCTCCCTCTTGTGGCCTCCTGGAGGCAAATAAATGTGCAAAAAAAAGACAGCCTGGCGGCCGGCTGTTGCAGTGTTGCCCTCTCAGGCAACACTGAGTGACTGACTGAGCCTCACAGTCTTATATAAAGTTCAGACGGAACTTTGCACGTGTCATAGTGGAGCCCTCAGGATTCCAGAGCCAGCTTTCTGACATCATAATGGGGCCTGCCTCAGAGATAAAAGCCTGGGCCCAGGCAGTGTTGTTCAGTGCTGCTCAGCAGGCAGCACAGGACTGGATTAAAGCTGATACAAGGTGTGAAGGAACAAGGGGTGGCTGTGGGCATGCACTTGCTGCCGCTGCCAGTGTTTATCTGCATGGCAGGAGGGCATTTGGGCGTTGCCAGGAAGGCGTTTTTATGTAGATTCCTCCTCTTTCAGCACTGCATTGTGGTGCAAGCAAAAGAAGCAAATCCTGTCTGGCTTCCTCTCCGGCCTTTATTCACCTCCCGCTTAGTAGCTGTAAATGTGTGTGAGCCTGCAGGGCCCCATGGAATTGCCTAGGAGTAGGCTGAATCGCTGCAAGGGGTGAACAGCAGTATGGGACAGGCTCGGGCAAGGCAAGGGCCGCTCGGGTTATCGCTTCTCGGCCTTTTGGCTAAGATCAAGTGTAGTATCTGTTCTTATCAGTTTAATATCTGATACGTCCCCTATCTGGGGACCATATATTAAATGGATTTTTAGAACAGGGAGATGGAAATAGAGCTTGCTCTGTCCACTCCACGCATTGACCTGGTATTGCAGTATTTCCAGGACCGGTGCACCCTTCCCTTATGTGTTGACTAAAATCAGATTCCAAAAGTGTTTTTTCTCTTTGCCATTGTTTCTGTCTTTC
Organism: Rhinoderma darwinii; assembly: GCF_050947455.1. Lineage (NCBI taxonomy): Eukaryota > Metazoa > Chordata > Amphibia > Anura > Rhinodermatidae > Rhinoderma > Rhinoderma darwinii. The sequence continues at coordinate 20,868 of NW_027462938.1, forward strand.
TGAAGGGATCTCCCCTTTTAATCCCATTATTTCAACACCTGTTGGACAATGCATTTGTACAGTCATGTGTGATAATGAGCTCATTTATTAAATGCAATTAATGAATACATTGCCACCTCTTGTTGTGTGTGTGTGTGTGTGTGTGTGTGTGTCTTCTGTGTTTCTGTGTTTCCGGCATTTCACATTGGAACAGCTCATTCACCTTCCTTGTCTTCTCTCCGCCCTCCCTCCCTCCCTCCCTCCTAGGTAAGTTAAAGAGCTGCACCTGAGCCAGCCACTGATTGATGCAGCACCACAGTCAAATAGTGGAGTGGAGTGGAGTAGGGGAACAGCAAACAGCCATTAAAGCAGCCAGCCGCCTACCCGCCACAATGGACCTACCTGTGTACACTAGGTGGATGTGATGGAATGTACTGTCGTCCCTACATTTCAAGAAGAAGTAAGAATTGCAGTTGCAACAAACCCTTGCTTGCCTACAAAGAGAGCAGCAATTTGGATTTGTTACTATGTTACCTGGAAGAATAACAAACTGTGCAAGGATGGAGGTTGTAGGAGCAAAGAGAAGTTGTCTGTAAAGTTGGTGGATGCCTATTTTCCATTTTGCAGTCCCTTGTCTCCCTCTTGTGGCCTCCTGGAGGCAAATAAATGTGCAAAAAAAAGACAGCCTGGCGGCCGGCTGTTGCAGTGTTGCCCTCTCAGGCAACACTGAGTGACTGACTGAGCCTCACAGTCTTATATAAAGTTCAGACGGAACTTTGCACGTGTCATAGTGGAGCCCTCAGGATTCCAGAGCCAGCTTTCTGACATCATAATGGGGCCTGCCTCAGAGATAAAAGCCTGGGCCCAGGCAGTGTTGTTCAGTGCTGCTCAGCAGGCAGCACAGGACTGGATTAAAGCTGATACAAGGTGTGAAGGAACAAGGGGTGGCTGTGGGCATGCACTTGCTGCCGCTGCCAGTGTTTATCTGCATGGCAGGAGGGCATTTGGGCGTTGCCAGGAAGGCGTTTTTATGTAGATTCCTCCTCTTTCAGCACTGCATTGTGGTGCAAGCAAAAGAAGCAAATCCTGTCTGGCTTCCTCTCCGGCCTTTATTCACCTCCCGCTTAGTAGCTGTAAATGTGTGTGAGCCTGCAGGGCCCCATGGAATTGCCTAGGAGTAGGCTGAATCGCTGCAAGGGGTGAACAGCAGTATGGGACAGGCTCGGGCAAGGCAAGGGCCGCTCGGGTTATCGCTTCTCGGCCTTTTGGCTAAGATCAAGTGTAGTATCTGTTCTTATCAGTTTAATATCTGATACGTCCCCTATCTGGGGACCATATATTAAATGGATTTTTAGAACAGGGAGATGGAAATAGAGCTTGCTCTGTCCACTCCACGCATTGACCTGGTATTGCAGTATTTCCAGGACCGGTGCACCCTTCCCTTATGTGTTGACTAAAATCAGATTCCAAAAGTGTTTTTTCTCTTTGCCATTGTTTCTGTCTTTCTGAAGGGATCTCCCCTTTTAATCCCATTATTTCAACACCTGTTGGACAATGCATTTGTACAGTCATGTGTGATAATGAGCTCATTTATTAAATGCAATTAATGAATACATTGCCACCTCTTGTTGTGTGTGTGTGTGTGTGTGTGTGTGTGTCTTCTGTGTTTCTGTGTTTCCGGCATTTCACATTGGAACAGCTCATTCACCTTCCTTGTCTTCTCTCCGCCCTCCCTCCCTCCCTCCCTCCTAGGTAAGTTAAAGAGCTGCACCTGAGCCAGCCACTGATTGATGCAGCACCACAGTCAAATAGTGGAGTGGAGTGGAGTAGGGGAACAGCAAACAGCCATTAAAGCAGCCAGCCGCCTACCCGCCACAATGGACCTACCTGTGTACACTAGGTGGATGTGATGGAATGTACTGTCGTCCCTACATTTCAAGAAGAAGTAAGAATTGCAGTTGCAACAAACCCTTGCTTGCCTACAAAGAGAGCAGCAATTTGGATTTGTTACTATGTTACCTGGAAGAATAACAAACTGTGCAAGGATGGAGGTTGTAGGAGCAAAGAGAAGTTGTCTGTAAAGTTGGTGGATGCCTATTTTCCATTTTGCAGTCCCTTGTCTCCCTCTTGTGGCCTCCTGGAGGCAAATAAATGTGCAAAAAAAAGACAGCCTGGCGGCCGGCTGTTGCAGTGTTGCCCTCTCAGGCAACACTGAGTGACTGACTGAGCCTCACAGTCTTATATAAAGTTCAGACGGAACTTTGCACGTGTCATAGTGGAGCCCTCAGGATTCCAGAGCCAGCTTTCTGACATCATAATGGGGCCTGCCTCAGAGATAAAAGCCTGGGCCCAGGCAGTGTTGTTCAGTGCTGCTCAGCAGGCAGCACAGGACTGGATTAAAGCTGATACAAGGTGTGAAGGAACAAGGGGTGGCTGTGGGCATGCACTTGCTGCCGCTGCCAGTGTTTATCTGCATGGCAGGAGGGCATTTGGGCGTTGCCAGGAAGGCGTTTTTATGTAGATTCCTCCTCTTTCAGCACTGCATTGTGGTGCAAGCAAAAGAAGCAAATCCTGTCTGGCTTCCTCTCCGGCCTTTATTCACCTCCCGCTTAGTAGCTGTAAATGTGTGTGAGCCTGCAGGGCCCCATGGAATTGCCTAGGAGTAGGCTGAATCGCTGCAAGGGGTGAACAGCAGTATGGGACAGGCTCGGGCAAGGCAAGGGCCGCTCGGGTTATCGCTTCTCGGCCTTTTGGCTAAGATCAAGTGTAGTATCTGTTCTTATCAGTTTAATATCTGATACGTCCCCTATCTGGGGACCATATATTAAATGGATTTTTAGAACAGGGAGATGGAAATAGAGCTTGCTCTGTCCACTCCACGCATTGACCTGGTATTGCAGTATTTCCAGGACCGGTGCACCCTTCCCTTATGTGTTGACTAAAATCAGATTCCAAAAGTGTTTTTTCTCTTTGCCATTGTTTCTGTCTTTCTGAAGGGATCTCCCCTTTTAATCCCATTATTTCAACACCTGTTGGACAATGCATTTGTACAGTCATGTGTGATAATGAGCTCATTTATTAAATGCAATTAATGAATACATTGCCACCTCTTGTTGTGTGTGTGTGTGTGTGTGTGTGTGTGTCTTCTGTGTTTCTGTGTTTCCGGCATTTCACATTGGAACAGCTCATTCACCTTCCTTGTCTTCTCTCCGCCCTCCCTCCCTCCCTCCCTCCTAGGTAAGTTAAAGAGCTGCACCTGAGCCAGCCACTGATTGATGCAGCACCACAGTCAAATAGTGGAGTGGAGTGGAGTAGGGGAACAGCAAACAGCCATTAAAGCAGCCAGCCGCCTACCCGCCACAATGGACCTACCTGTGTACACTAGGTGGATGTGA
>NW_027462939.1:0-24220 GCF_050947455.1 Rhinoderma darwinii
TACTATATGATCACACAGGTAGAGGAGAAGCTGTATACTATATAATCACACAGGGTAGAGGAGAAGCTGTATACTATATGATCACACAGGGTAGAGGAGACGCTGTATACTATATGATCACACAGGGAGGAGGAGACGCTGTATACTATATGATCACACAGGGTAGAGGAGAAGCTGTATACTATATGATCACACAGGGTAGAGGAGAAGCTGTATACTATATGATCACACAGGGTAGAGGAGAAGCTGTATACTATATGATCACACAGGGAGGAGGAGACGCTGTATACTATATGATCACACAGGGTAGAGGAGACGCTGTATACTATATGATCACACAGGGTAGAGGAGAAGCTGTATACTATATGATCACACAGGGTAGAGGAGAAGCTGTATACTATATGATCACACAGGGTAGAGGAGAAGCTGTATACTATATGATCACACAGGGAGGAGGAGACGCTGTATACTATATGATCACACAGGGTAGAGGAGACGCTGTATACTATATGATCACACAGGGTAGAGGAGAAGCTGTATACTATATGATCACACAGGGTAGAGGAGAAGCTGTATACTATATGATCACACAGGGTAGAGGAGAAGCTGTATACTATATGATCACACAGGGAGGAGGAGACGCTGTATACTATATGATCACACAGGGTAGAGGAGACGCTGTATACTATATGATCACACAGGGTAGAGGAGAAGCTGTATACTATATGATCACACAGGGTAGAGGAGAAGCTGTATACTATATGATCACACAGGGTAGAGGAGAAGCTGTATACTATATGATCACACAGGGAGGAGGAGACGCTGTATACTATATGATCACACAGGGTAGAGGAGACGCTGTATACTATATGATCACACAGGGTAGAGGAGAAGCTGTATACTATATGATCACACAGGGTAGAGGAGAAGCTGTATACTATATGATCACACAGGGTAGAGGAGACGCTGTATACTATATGATCACACAGGGTAGAGGAGACGCTGTATACTATATGATCACACAGGGTAGAGGAGACGCTGTATACTATATGATCACACAGGGTAGAGGAGACGCTGTATACTATATGATCACACAGGGTAGAGGAGACGCTGTATACTATATGATCACACAGGGTAGAGGAGACGCTGTATACTATATGATCACACAGGGTAGAGGAGACGCTGTATACTATATGATCACACAGGGAGGAGGAGACGCTGTATACTATATGATCACACAGGGAGGAGGAGAAGCTGTATACTATATGATCACACAGGGAGGAGGAGAAGCTGTATACTATATGATCACACAGGGAGGAGGAGAAGCTGTATACTATATAATCACACAGGGTAGAGGAGACGCTGTATACTATATGATCACACAGGGTAGAGGAGACGCTGTATACTATATGATCACACAGGGTAGAGGAGAAGCTGTATACTATATGATCACACAGGGTAGAGGAGACGCTGTATACTATATGATCACACAGGGTAGAGGAGACGCTGTATACTATATGATCACACAGGGTAGAGGAGACGCTGTATACTATATGATCACACAGGGTAGAGGAGAAGCTGTATACTATATGATCACACAGGGTAGAGGAGACGCTGTATACTATATGATCACACAGGGTAGAGGAGAAGCTGTATACTATATGATCACACAGGGAGGAGGAGAAGCTGTATACTATATGATCACACAGGGAGGAGGAGAAGCTGTATACTATATGATCACACAGGGAGGAGGAGAAGCTGTATACTATATGATCACACAGGGTAGAGGAGACGCTGTATACTATATGATCACACAGGGAGGAGGAGAAGCTGTATACTATATGATCACACAGGGAGGAGGAGAAGCTGTATACTATATGATCACACAGGGTAGAGGAGAAGCTGTATACTATATGATCACACAGGGTAGAGGAGACGCTGTATACTATATGATCACACAGGGAGGAGGAGAAGCTGTATACTATATAATCACACAGGGTAGAGGAGAAGCTGTATACTATATGATCACACAGGGTAGAGGAGACGCTGTATACTATATGATCACACAGGGAGGAGGAGACGCTGTATACTATATGATCACACAGGGAGGAGGAGAAGCTGTATACTATATGATCACACAGGGTAGAGGAGAAGCTGTATACTATATGATCACACAGGGTAGAGGAGACGCTGTATACTATATGATCACACAGGGAGGAGGAGAAGCTGTATACTATATAATCACACAGGGTAGAGGAGAAGCTGTATACTATATGATCACACAGGGTAGAGGAGACGCTGTATACTATATGATCACACAGGGAGGAGGAGACGCTGTATACTATATGATCACACAGGGAGGAGGAGACGCTGTATACTATATGATCACACAGTGTAGAGGAGAAGCTGTATACTATATGATCACACAGGGAGGAGGAGACGCTGTATACTATATGATCACACAGGGAGGAGGAGACGCTGTATACTATATGATCACACAGGGTAGAGGAGAAGCTGTATACTATATGATCACACAGGGTAGAGGAGACGCTGTATACTATATGATCACACAGGGTAGAGGAGAAGCTGTATACTATATGATCACACAGGGTAGAGGAGACGCTGTATACTATATGATCACACAGGGTAGAGGAGACGCTGTATACTATATGATCACACAGGGAGGAGGAGACGCTGTATACTATATGATCACACAGGGAGAAGGAGAAGCTGTATACTATATGATCACACAGGGTAGAGGAGACGCTGTATACTATATGATCACACAGGGTAGAGGAGACGCTGTATACTATATGATCACACAGGGTAGAGGAGACGCTGTATACTATATGATCACACAGGGTAGAGGAGACGCTGTATACTATATGATCACACAGGGTAGAGGAGAAGCTGTATACTATATGATCACACAGGGAGGAGGAGACGCTGTATACTATATGATCACACAGGGAGGAGGAGACGCTGTATACTATATGATCACACAGGGTAGAGGAGACGCTGTATACTATATGATCACACAGGGAGGAGGAGACGCTGTATACTATATGATCACACAGGGTAGAGGAGACGCTGTATACTATATGATCACACAGGGTAGAGGAGACGCTGTATACTATATGATCACACAGGGTAGAGGAGAAGCTGTATACTATATGATCACACAGGGTAGAGGAGAAGCTGTATACTATATGATCACACAGGGAGGAGGAGAAGCTGTATACTATATGATCACACAGGGTAGAGGAGACGCTGTATACTATATGATCACACAGGGTAGAGGAGACGCTGTATACTATATGATCACACAGGGTAGAGGAGACGCTGTATACTATATGATCACACAGGGTAGAGGAGAAGCTGTATACTATATGATCACACAGGGAGGAGGAGAAGCTGTATACTATATGATCACACAGGGTAGAGGAGAAGCTGTATACTATATGATCACACAGGGAGGAGGAGACGCTGTATACTGTATGATCACACAGGGAGGAGGAGACGCTGTATACTATATGATCACACAGGGTAGAGGAGAAGCTGTATACTATATGATCACACAGGGAGGAGGAGACGCTGTATACTATATGATCACACAGGGTAGAGGAGAAGCTGTATACTATATGATCACACAGGGTAGAGGAGACGCTGTATACTATATGATCACACAGGGTAGAGGAGACGCTGTATACTATATGATCACACAGGGAGGAGGAGACGCTGTATACTATATGATCACACAGGGTAGAGGAGACGCTGTATACTATATGATCACACAGGGTAGAGGAGACGCTGTATACTATATGATCACACAGGGAGGAGGAGACGCTGTATACTATATGATCACACAGGGTAGAGGAGACGCTGTATACTATATGATCACACAGGGAGGAGGAGAAGCTGTATACTATATGATCACACAGGGAGGAGGAGAAGCTGTATACTATATGATCACACAGGTAGAGGAGAAGCTGTATACTATATGATCACACAGGGTAGAGGAGAAGCTGTATACTATATGATCACACAGGGAGGAGGAGACGCTGTATACTATATGATCACACAGGGTAGAGGAGAAGCTGTATACTATATGATCACACAGGGAGGAGGAGACGCTGTATACTATATGATCACACAGGGTAGAGGAGAAGCTGTATACTATATGATCACACAGGGAGGAGGAGACGCTGTATACTATATGATCACACAGGGTAGAGGAGAAGCTGTATACTATATGATCACACAGGGAGGAGGAGACGCTGTATACTATATGATCACACAGGGTGGAGGAGACGCTGTATACTATATGATCACACAGGGTAGAGGAGACGCTGTATACTATATGATCACACAGGGTAGAGGAGAAGCTGTATACTATATGATCACACAGGGAGGAGGAGAAGCTGTATACTATATGATCACACAGGGTAGAGGAGAAGCTGTATACTATATGATCACACAGGGTAGAGGAGACGCTGTATACTATATGATCACACAGGGAGGAGGAGACGCTGTATACTATATGATCACACAGGGTAGAGGAGACGCTGTATACTATATGATCACACAGGGAGGAGGAGAAGCTGTATACTATATGATCACACAGGGTAGAGGAGACGCTGTATACTATATGATCACACAGGGTAGAGGAGAAGCTGTATACTATATGATCACACAGGGTAGAGGAGACGCTGTATACTATATGATCACACAGGGAGGAGGAGAAGCTGTATACTATATGATCACACAGGGTGGAGGAGACGCTGTATACTATATGATCACACAGGGTAGAGGAGACGCTGTATACTATATGATCACACAGGGTAGAGGAGACGCTGTATACTATATGATCACACAGGGTAGAGGAGAAGCTGTATACTATATGATCACACAGGGAGGAGGAGAAGCTGTATACTATATGATCACACAGGGTAGAGGAGAAGCTGTATACTATATGATCACACAGGGTAGAGGAGACGCTGTATACTATATGATCACACAGGGAGGAGGAGACGCTGTATACTATATGATCACACAGGGTAGAGGAGAAGCTGTATACTATATGATCACACAGGGTAGAGGAGACGCTGTATACTATATGATCACACAGGGTAGAGGAGAAGCTGTATACTATATGATCACACAGGGTGGAGGAGACGCTGTATACTATATGATCACACAGGGAGGAGGAGACGCTGTATACTATATGATCACACAGGGTAGAGGAGAAGCTGTATACTATATGATCACACAGGGTAGAGGAGACGCTGTATACTATATGATCACACAGGGTAGAGGAGACGCTGTATACTATATGATCACACAGGGTAGAGGAGAAGCTGTATACTATATGATCACACAGGGTAGAGGAGACGCTGTATACTATATGATCACACAGGGTAGAGGAGAAGCTGTATACTATATGATCACACAGGGTAGAGGAGACGCTGTATACTGTATGATCACACAGGGTAGAGGAGAAGCTGTATACTATATGATCACACAGGGAGGAGGAGACGCTGTATACTATATGATCACACAGGGTAGAGGAGAAGCTGTATACTATATGATCACACAGGGTAGAGGAGACGCTGTATACTATATGATCACACAGGGTAGAGGAGAAGCTGTATACTATATGATCACACAGGGAGGAGGAGACGCTGTATACTATATGATCACACAGGGTAGAGGAGAAGCTGTATACTATATGATCACACAGGGTAGAGGAGACGCTGTATACTATATGATCACACAGGGTAGAGGAGACGCTGTATACTATATGATCACACAGGGAGGAGGAGACGCTGTATACTATATGATCACACAGGGAGGAGGAGAAGCTGTATACTATATGATCACACAGGGTAGAGGAGAAGCTGTATACTATATGATCACACAGGGAGGAGGAGACGCTGTATACTATATGATCACACAGGGTAGAGGAGACGCTGTATACTATATGATCACACAGGGTAGAGGAGACGCTGTATACTATATGATCACACAGGGTAGAGGAGACGCTGTATACTATATGATCACACAGGGAGGAGGAGACGCTGTATACTATATGATCACACAGGGAGGAGGAGAAGCTGTATACTATATGATCACACAGGGTAGAGGAGACGCTGTATACTATATGATCACACAGGGTAGAGGAGACGCTGTATACTATATGATCACACAGGGTAGAGGAGACGCTGTATACTATATGATCACACAGGGTAGAGGAGACGCTGTATACTATATGATCACACAGGGTAGAGGAGAAGCTGTATACTATATGATCACACAGGGAGGAGGAGAAGCTGTATACTATATGATCACACAGGGAGGAGGAGAAGCTGTATACTATATGATCACACAGGGTAGAGGAGACGCTGTATACTATATGATCACACAGGGAGGAGGAGAAGCTGTATACTATATGATCACACAGGGAGGAGGAGACGCTGTATACTATATGATCACACAGGGTAGAGGAGACGCTGTATACTATATGATCACACAGGGAGGAGGAGAAGCTGTATACTATATGATCACACAGGGTAGAGGAGAAGCTGTATACTATATGATCACACAGGGAGGAGGAGACGCTGTATACTATATGATCACACAGGGTAGAGGAGACGCTGTATACTATATGATCACACAGGGTAGAGGAGACGCTGTATACTATATGATCACACAGGGTAGAGGAGAAGCTGTATACTATATGATCACACAGGGAGGAGGAGACGCTGTATACTATATGATCACACAGGGAGGAGGAGACGCTGTATACTATATGATCACACAGGGTAGAGGAGACGCTGTATACTATATGATCACACAGGGTAGAGGAGACGCTGTATACTATATGATCACACAGGGTAGAGGAGACGCTGTATACTATATGATCACACAGGGTAGAGGAGAAGCTGTATACTATATGATCACACAGGGAGGAGGAGACGCTGTATACTATATGATCACACAGGGTAGAGGAGAAGCTGTATACTATATGATCACACAGGGTAGAGGAGACGCTGTATACTATATGATCACACAGGGTAGAGGAGACGCTGTATACTATATGATCACACAGGGTAGAGGAGAAGCTGTATACTATATGATCACACAGGGTAGAGGAGACGCTGTATACTATATGATCACACAGGGTAGAGGAGACGCTGTATACTATATGATCACACAGGGTAGAGGAGACGCTGTATACTATATGATCACACAGGGAGGAGGAGACGCTGTATACTATATGATCACACAGGGTAGAGGAGACGCTGTATACTATATGATCACACAGGGAGGAGGAGACGCTGTATACTATATGATCACACAGGGAGGAGGAGACGCTGTATACTATATGATCACACAGGGAGGAGGAGAAGCTGTATACTATATGATCACACAGGGTAGAGGAGAAGCTGTATACTATATGATCACACAGGGTAGAGGAGAAGCTGTATACTATATGATCACACAGGGAGGAGGAGACGCTGTATACTATATGATCACACAGTGTAGAGGAGACGCTGTATACTATATGATCACACAGGGAGGAGGAGAAGCTGTATACTATATGATCACACAGGGTAGAGGAGAAGCTGTATACTATATGATCACACAGGGTAGAGGAGAAGCTGTATACTATATGATCACACAGGGAGGAGGAGACGCTGTATACTATATGATCACACAGGGTAGAGGAGAAGCTGTATACTATATGATCACACAGGGTAGAGGAGACGCTGTATACTATATGATCACACAGGGAGGAGGAGACGCTGTATACTATATGATCACACAGGGAGGAGGAGACGCTGTATACTATATGATCACACAGGGTAGAGGAGACGCTGTATACTATATGATCACACAGGGAGGAGGAGAAGCTGTATACTATATGATCACACAGGGTAGAGGAGACGCTGTATACTATATGATCACACAGGGAGGAGGAGACGCTGTATACTATATGATCACACAGGGTAGAGGAGGAGACGCTGTATACTATATGATCACACAGGGTAGAGGAGACGCTGTATACTATATGATCACACAGGGTAGAGGAGAAGCTGTATACTATATGATCACACAGGGTAGAGGAGAAGCTGTATACTATATGATCACACAGGGTAGAGGAGACGCTGTATACTATATGATCACACAGGGTAGAGGAGAAGCTGTATACTATATGATCACACAGGGAGGAGGAGAAGCTGTATACTATATGATCACACAGGGTAGAGGAGACGCTGTATACTATATGATCACACAGGGTAGAGGAGACGCTGTATACTATATGATCACACAGGGTAGAGGAGACGCTGTATACTATATGATCACACAGGGTAGAGGAGACGCTGTATACTATATGATCACACAGGGTAGAGGAGACGCTGTATACTATATGATCACACAGGGAGGAGGAGAAGCTGTATACTATATGATCACACAGGGAGGAGGAGACGCTGTATACTATATGATCACACAGGGAGGAGGAGACGCTGTATACTATATGATCACACAGGGTAGAGGAGACGCTGTATACTATATGATCACACAGGGTAGAGGAGAAGCTGTATACTGTATGATCACACAGGGTAGAGGAGACGCTGTATACTATATGATCACACAGGGTAGAGGAGAAGCTGTATACTATATGATCACACAGGGAGGAGGAGACGCTGTATACTATATGATCACACAGGGTAGAGGAGAAGCTGTATACTATATGATCACACAGGGAGGAGGAGAAGCTGTATACTATATGATCACACAGGGTAGAGGAGACGCTGTATACTATATGATCACACAGGGTAGAGGAGACGCTGTATACTATATGATCACACAGGGTAGAGGAGACGCTGTATACTATATGATCACACAGGGTAGAGGAGACGCTGTATACTATATGATCACACAGGGTAGAGGAGAAGCTGTATACTATATGATCACACAGGGTAGAGGAGACGCTGTATACTATATGATCACACAGGGAGGAGGAGAAGCTGTATACTATATGATCACACAGGGAGGAGGAGACGCTGTATACTATATGATCACACAGGGTAGAGGAGACGCTGTATACTATATGATCACACAGGGTAGAGGAGAAGCTGTATACTATATGATCACACAGGGTAGAGGAGAAGCTGTATACTATATGATCACACAGGGAGGAGGAGACGCTGTATACTATATGATCACACAGGGAGGAGGAGACGCTGTATACTATATGATCACACAGGGTAGAGGAGACGCTGTATACTATATGATCACACAGGGTAGAGGAGACGCTGTATACTATATGATCACACAGGGTAGAGGAGAAGCTGTATACTATATGATCACACAGGGAGGAGGAGACGCTGTATACTATATGATCACACAGGGTAGAGGAGAAGCTGTATACTATATGATCACACAGGGAGGAGGAGAAGCTGTATACTATATGATCACACAGGGTAGAGGAGAAGCTGTATACTATATGATCACACAGGGTAGAGGAGACGCTGTATACTATATGATCACACAGGGAGGAGGAGAAGCTGTATACTATATGATCACACAGGGTAGAGGAGACGCTGTATACTATATGATCACACAGGGAGGAGGAGACGCTGTATACTATATGATTACACAGGGTAGAGGAGGAGACGCTGTATACTATATGATCACACAGGGAGGAGGAGAAGCTGTATACTATATGATCACACAGGGTAGAGGAGACGCTGTATACTATATGATCACACAGGGAGGAGGAGACGCTGTATACTATATGATCACACAGTGTAGAGGAGAAGCTGTATACTATATGATCACACAGGGTAGAGGAGAAGCTGTATACTATATGATCACACAGGGAGGAGGAGACGCTGTATACTATATGATCACACAGGGTAGAGGAGAAGCTGTATACTATATGATCACACAGGGTAGAGGAGACGCTGTATACTATATGATCACACAGGGAGGAGGAGACGCTGTATACTATATGATCACACAGGGAGGAGGAGACGCTGTATACTATATGATCACACAGGGTAGAGGAGACGCTGTATACTATATGATCACACAGGGTAGAGGAGAAGCTGTATACTATATGATCACACAGGGTAGAGGAGAAGCTGTATACTATATGATCACACAGGGAGGAGGAGAAGCTGTATATATTTATATACACACACACGGGCTGTAGATGCAGTTCTCTGTGTGGCCTCTGGTGGCAGTATAGAGGACATTACAGTATACACAGGCTTTAGGTGCAGTTCTCTGTGTGGCCTCTGGTGGCAGTATAGAGGACATTACTGGATCTAGAATCTGAAGGTGAACTACCATTCGCTGTCGCTAGTGGCCGGTACTGAGCTGCGTTATCTGATGTCGGAAGTGACGTCCTCTTCCGGCTCCGCCTCCTCGTTCTTTCTCTGGCGTGGCCGCCATGCTGCAGCTGCTATAACCGGATTCTCTCCCGCCTGATCCTCCGCCGCAATCATGCCGGCTTATTTCCAGCGTCCCGAGAATGCCCTGAAGAGGGCGAACGGTGAGTATAGTGTCTGCTCGTCCATACTTAGTGCCGGGAGTCCGCCCTCGCTGCACCGTCACTTGTGTGAGGCTGGAGGAGGCGCCCCCTATTGGCCTCATTTCTCTCACTTGAGGACGCAAGTGTCCCGGATGCCCAAGTAGGCCGCAAAACAGAAATCGGAGCCTCTTATACTATGCGGGATAATATACAGGACTGTGACATCATAGATCACATTATATACACTGATAATATACAGGACTGTGACATCATAGATCACATTATATACACTGATAATATACAGGACTGTGACATCATAGATCACATTATATACACTGATAATATACAGCACTGTGACATCATAGATCACATTATATACACTGATAATATACAGGACTGTGACATCATAGATCACGTTATATACACTGAAAATATACAGGACTGACGTCATAGATCACATTATATACACTGATAATATACAGGACTGACATCATAGATCACATTATATACACTGATAATATACAGGACTGTGACATCATAGATCACATTATATACACTGATAATATACAGGACTGTGACATCATAGATCACATTATATACACTGATCATATACAGGACTGTGACATCATAGATCACATTATATACACTGATAATCTACAGGACTGACATCATAGATCACATTATATACACTGATAATATACAGGACTGACATCATAGATCACATTATATACACTGATAATATACAGGACTGTGACATCATAGATCACATTATATACACTGATAATATACAGGACTGTGACATCATAGATCACATTATATACACTGATAATATACAGGACTGACATCATAGATCACATTATATACACTGATAATATACAGGACTGTGACATCATAGATCACATTATATACACTGATAATATACAGGACTGTGACATCATAGATCACATTATATACACTGATAATATACAGGACTGACCTCATAGATCACATTATATACACTGATAATATACAGGACTGTGACATCATAGATCACATTATATACACTGATAATATACAGGACTGTGACATCATAGATCACATTATATACACTGATAATATACAGGACTGTGACATCATAGATCACATTATATACACTGATAGTATACAGGACTGACCTCATAGATCACATTATATACACTGATAATATACAGGACTGTGACATCATAGATCACATTATATACACTGATAATATACAGGACTGTGACATCATAGATCACATTATATACACTGATAATATACAGGACTGACGTCATAGATCACATTATATACACTGATAATATACAGGACTGTGACATCATAGATCACATTATATACACTGATAATATACAGGACTGACATCATAGATCACATTATATACACTGATAATATACAGGACTGACATCATAGATCACATTATATACACTGATAATATACAGGACTGTGACATCATAGATCACATTATATACACTGATAATATACAGGACTGTGACATCATAGATCACATTATATACACTGATAATCTACAGGACTGACATCATAGATCACATTATATACACTGATAATATACAGGACTGACATCATAGATCACATTATATACACTGATAATATACAGGACTGTGACATCATAGATCACATTATATACACTGATAATATACAGGACTGTGACATCATAGATCACATTATATACACTGATAATATACAGGACTGACATCATAGATCACATTATATACACTGATAATATACAGGACTGTGACATCATAGATCACATTATATACACTGATAATATACAGGACTGTGACATCATAGATCACATTATATACACTGATAATATACAGGACTGACCTCATAGATCACATTATATACACTGATAATATACAGGACTGTGACATCATAGATCACATTATATACACTGATAATATACAGGACTGTGACATCATAGATCACATTATATACACTGATAATATACAGGACTGTGACATCATAGATCACATTATATACACTGATAGTATACAGGACTGACCTCATAGATCACATTATATACACTGATAATATACAGGACTGTGACATCATAGATCACATTATATACACTGATAATATACAGGACTGACATCATAGATCACATTATATACACTGATAATATACAGGACTGTGACATCATAGATCACATTATATACACTGATAATATACAGGACTGTGACATCATAGATCACATTATATACACTGATAATATACAGGACTGACGTCATAGATCACATTATATACACTGATAATATACAGGACTGACGTCATAGATCACATTATATACACTGATAATATACAGGACTGACGTCATAGATCACATTATATACACTGATAATATACAGGACTGTGACATCATAGATCACATTATATACACTGATAATATACAGGACTGACGTCATAGATCACATTATATACACTGATAATATACAGGACTGACGTCATAGATCACATTATATACACTGATAATATACAGGACTGACATCATAGATCACATTATATACACTGATAATATACAGGACTGTGACATCATAGATCACATTATATACACTGATAATATACAGGACTGTGACGTCATAGATCACATTATATACACTGATAATATACAGGACTGTGACATCATAGATCACATTATATACACTGATAATATACAGGACTGACATCATAGATCACATTATATACACTGATAATATACAGGACTGACATCATAGATCACATTATATACACTGATAATATACAGGACTGACATCATAGATCACATTATATACACTGATAATATACAGGACTGTGACATCATAGATCACATTATATACACTGATAATATACAGGACTGACGTCATAGATCACATTATATACACTGATAATATACAGGACTGTGACATCATAGACCACATTATATACACTGATAATATACAGGACTGACATCATAGATCACATTATATACACTGATAATATACAGGACTGACATCATAGATCACATTATATACACTGATAATATACAGGACTGACATCATAGATCACATTATATACACTGATAATATACAGGACTGACATCATAGATCACATTATATACACTGATAATATACAGGACTGACATCATAGATCACATTATATACACTGATAATATACAGGACTGTGACGTCATAGATCACATTATATACACTGATAATATACAGGACTGACATCATAGATCACATTATATACACTGATAATATACAGGACTGTGACATCATAGATCACATTATATACACTGATAATATACAGGACTGTGACATCATAGATCACATTATATACACTGATAATATACAGGACTGTGACATCATAGATCACATTATATACACTGATAATATACAGGACTGACATCATAGATCACATTATATACACTGATAATATACAGGACTGTGACATCATAGATCACATTATATACACTGATAATATACAGGACTGACGTCATAGATCACATTATATACACTGATAATATACAGGACTGACGTCATAGATCACATTATATACACTGATAATATACAGGACTGTGACATCATAGATCACATTATATACACTGATAATATACAGGACTGACGTCATAGATCACATTATATACACTGATAATATACAGGACTGACGTCATAGATCACATTATATACACTGATAATATACAGGACTGACATCATAGATCACATTATATACACTGATAATATACAGGACTGTGACATCATAGATCACATTATATACACTGATAATATACAGGACTGTGACATCATAGATCACATTATATACACTGATAATATACAGGACTGTGACATCATAGATCACATTATATACACTGATAATATACAGGACTGACATCATAGATCACATTATATACACTGATAATATACAGGACTGTGACATCATAGATCACATTATATACACTGATAATATACAGGACTGACGTCATAGATCACATTATATACACTGATAATATACAGGACTGACATCATAGATCACATTATATACACTGATAATATACAGGACTGACATCATAGATCACATTATATACACTGATAATATACAGGACTGACATCATAGATCACATTATATACACTGATAATATACAGGACTGACATCATAGATCACATTATATACACTGATAATATACAGGACTGTGACGTCATAGATCACATTATATACACTGATAATATACAGGACTGACATCATAGATCACATTATATACACTGATAATATACAGGACTGTGACATCATAGATCACATTATATACACTGATAATATACAGGACTGTGACATCATAGATCACATTATATACACTGATAATATACAGGACTGACGTCATAGATCACATTATATACACTGATAATATACAGGACTGACGTCATAGATCACATTATATACACTGATAATATACAGGACTGACGTCATAGATCACATTATATACACTGATAATATACAGGACTGTGACATCATAGATCACATTATATACACTGATAATATACAGGACTGACATCATAGATCACATTATATACACTGATAATATACAGGACTGTGACATCATAGATCACATTATATACACTGATAATATACAGGACTGACGTCATAGATCACATTATATACACTGATAATATACAGGACTGACATCATAGATCACATTATATACACTGATAATATACAGGACTGACATCATAGATCACATTATATACACTGATAATATACAGGACTGTGACATCATAGATCACATTATATACACTGATAATATACAGGACTGACGTCATAGATCACATTATATACACTGATAATATACAGGACTGACGTCATAGATCACATTATATACACTGATAATATACAGGACTGACGTCATAGATCACATTATATACACTGATAATATACAGGACTGTGACATCATAGATCACATTATATACACTGATAATATACAGGACTGACATCATAGATCACATTATATACACTGATAATATACAGGACTGTGACATCATAGATCACATTATATACACTGATAATATACAGGACTGACATCATAGATCACATTATATGCACTGATAATATACAGGACTGACATCATAGATCACATTATATACACTGATAATATACAGGACTGTGACATCATAGATCACATTATATACACTGATAATATACAGGACTGTGACATCATAGATCACATTATATACACTGATAATATACAGGACTGTGACATCATAGATCACATTATATACACTGATAATATACAGGACTGTGACATCATAGATCACATTATATACACTGATAATATACAGGACTGACATCATAGATCACATTATATACACTGATAATATACAGGACTGACATCATAGATCACATTATATACACTGATAATATACAGGACTGTGACATCATAGATCACATTATATACACTGATAATATACAGGACTGACGTCATAGATCACATTATATACACTGATAATATACAGGACTGACGTCATAGATCACATTATATACACTGATAATATACAGGACTGACGTCATAGATCACATTATATACACTGATAATATACAGGACTGTGACATCATAGATCACATTATATACACTGATAATATACAGGACTGACATCATAGATCACATTATATACACTGATAATATACAGGACTGTGACATCATAGATCACATTATATACACTGATAATATACAGGACTGACATCATAGATCACATTATATGCACTGATAATATACAGGACTGACATCATAGATCACATTATATACACTGATAATATACAGGACTGTGACATCATAGATCACATTATATACACTGATAATATACAGGACTGTGACATCATAGATCACATTATATACACTGATAATATACAGGACTGTGACATCATAGATCACATTATATACACTGATAATATACAGGACTGTGACATCATAGATCACATTATATACACTGATAATATACAGGACTGACATCATAGATCACATTATATACACTGATAATATACAGGACTGTGACATCATAGATCACATTATATACACTGATAATATACAGGACTGACATCATAGATCACATTATATACACTGATAATATACAGGACTGACATCATAGATCACATTATATACACTGATAATATACAGGACTGTGACATCATAGATCACATTATATACACTGATAATATACAGGACTGACATCATAGATCACATTATATACACTGATAATATACAGGACTGACGTCATAGATCACATTATATACACTGATAATATACAGGACTGACATCATAGATCACATTATATACACTGATAATATACAGGACTGACATCATAGATCACATTATATACACTGATAATATACAGGACTGACATCATAGATCACATTATATACACTGATAATATACAGGACTGACATCATAGATCACATTATATGCACTGATAATATACAGGACTGTGACGTCATAGATCACATTATATACACTGATAATATACAGGACTGACATCATAGATCACATTATATACACTGATAATATACAGGACTGACATCATAGATCACATTATATACACTGATAATATACAGGACTGACATCATAGATCACATTATATACACTGATAATATACAGGACTGTGACGTCATAGATCACATTATATACACTGATAATATACAGGACTGTGACATCATAGATCACATTATATACACTGATAATATACAGGACTGTGACATCATAGATCACATTATATACACTGATAATATACAGGACTGTGACATCATAGATCACATTATATACACTGATAATATACAGGACTGTGACATCATAGATCACATTATATACACTGATAATATACAGGACTGACATCATAGATCACATTATATACACTGATAATATACAGGACTGACATCATAGATCACATTATATACACTGATAATATACAGGACTGACATCATAGATCACATTATATACACTGATAATATACAGGACTGACGTCATAGATCACATTATATACACTGATAATATACAGGACTGTGACATCATAGATCACATTATATACACTGATAATATACAGGACTGTGACATCATAGATCACATTATATACACTGATAATATACAGGACTGTGACATCATAGATCACATTATATACACTGATAATATACAGGACTGTGACATCATAGATCACATTATATACACTGATAATATACAGCACTGTGACATCATAGATCACATTATATACACTGATAATATACAGGACTGTGACATCATAGATCACATTATATACACTGATAATATACAGGACTGTGACATCATAGATCACATTATATACACTGATAATATACAGGACTGTGACATCATAGATCACATTATATACACTGATAATATACAGGACTGTGACATCATAGATCACATTATATACACTGATAATATACAGGACTGACATCATAGATCACATTATATACACTGATAATATACAGGACTGACGTCATAGATCACATTATATACACTGATAATATACAGGACTGTGACATCATAGATCACATTATATACACTGATAATATACAGGACTGACATCATAGATCACATTATATACACTGATAATATACAGGACTGTGACATCATAGATCACATTATATACACTGATAATATACAGGACTGTGACATCATAGATCACATTATATACACTGATAATATACAGGACTGTGACATCATAGATCACATTATATACACTGATAATATACAGGACTGACATCATAGATCACATTATATACACTGATAATATACAGGACTGACATCATAGATCACATTATATACACTGATAATATACAGGACTGACATCATAGATCACATTATATACACTGATAATATACAGGACTGACGTCATAGATCACATTATATACACTGATAATATACAGGACTGTGACATCATAGATCACATTATATACACTGATAATATACAGGACTGTGACATCATAGATCACATTATATACACTGATAATATACAGGACTGACGTCATAGATCACATTATATACACTGATAATATACAGGACTGACATCATAGATCACATTATATACACTGATAATATACAGGACTGACATCATAGATCACATTATATACACTGATAATATACAGGACTGACATCATAGATCACATTATATACACTGATAATATACAGGACTGTGACATCATAGATCACATTATATACACTGATAATATACAGGACTGTGACATCATAGATCACATTATATACACTGATAATATACAGGACTGACGTCATAGATCACATTATATACACTGATAATATACAGGACTGTGACATCATAGATCACATTATATACACTGATAATATACAGGACTGTTACATCATAGATCACATTATATACACTGATAATATACAGGACTGTGACGTCATAGATCACATTATATACACTGATAATATACAGGACTGTGACGTCATAGATCACATTATATACACTGATAATATACAGGACTGTTACATCATAGATCACATTATATACACTGATAATATACAGGACTGTGACGTCATAGATCACATTATATACACTGATAATATACAGGACTGACGTCATAGATCACATTATATACACTGATAATATACAGGACTGACATCATAGATCACATTATATACACTGATAATATACAGGACTGTGACATCATAGATCACATTATATACACTGATAATATACAGGACTGACATCATAGATCACATTATATACACTGATAATATACAGGACTGTGACATCATAGATCACATTATATACACTGATAATATACAGGACTGTGACATCATAGATCACATTATATACACTGATAGTATACAGGACTGACCTCATAGATCACATTATATACACTGATAATATACAGGACTGACATCATAGATCACATTATATACACTGATAATATACAGGACTGTGACGTCATAGATCACATTATATACACTGATAATATACAGGACTGACGTCATAGATCACATTATATACACTGATAATATACAGGACTGTGACATCATAGATCACATTATATACACTGATAATATACAGGACTGTGACATCATAGATCACATTATATACACTGATAATATACAGGACTGTGACATCATAGATCACATTATATACACTGATAATATACAGGACTGACGTCATAGATCACATTATATACACTGATAATATACAGGACTGACATCATAGATCACATTATATACACTGATAATATACAGGACTGACATCATAGATCACATTATATACACTGATAATATACAGGACTGACATCATAGATCACATTATATACACTGATAATATACAGCACTGTGACATCATAGATCACATTATATACACTGATAATATACAGGACTGACATCATAGATCACATTATATACACTGATAATATACAGGACTGTGACATCATAGATCACATTATATACACTGATAATATACAGGACTGACATCATAGATCACATTATATACACTGATAATATACAGGACTGACATCATAGATCACATTATATACACTGATAATATACAGCACTGTGACATCATAGATCACATTATATACACTGATAATATACAGGACTGACATCATAGATCACATTATATACACTGATAATATACAGGACTGTGACATCATAGATCACATTATATACACTGATAATATACAGGACTGACATCATAGATCACATTATATACACTGATAATATACAGGACTGTGACATCATAGATCACATTATATACACTGATAGTATACAGGACTGACATCATAGATCACATTATATACACTGATAATATACAGGACTGACATCATAGATCACATTATATACACTGATAATATACAGGACTGACGTCATAGATCACATTATATACACTGATAATATACAGGACTGTGACATCATAGATCACATTATATACACTGATAATATACAGGACTGTGACATCATAGATCACATTATATACACTGATAATATACAGGACTGACATCATAGATCACATTATATACACTGATAATATACAGGACTGACATCATAGATCACATTATATACACTGATAATATACAGGACTGACGTCATAGATCACATTATATACACTGATAATATACAGGACTGACATCATAGATCACATTATATACACTGATAATATACAGGACTGACATCATAGATCACATTATATACACTGATAATATACAGGACTGACGTCATAGATCACATTATATGCACTGATAATATACAGGACTGACATCATAGATCACATTATATACACTGATAATATACAGGACTGACATCATAGATCACATTATATACACTGATAATATACAGGACTGACGTCATAGATCACATTATATACACTGATAATATACAGGACTGACATCATAGATCACATTATATACACTGATAATATACAGGACTGACATCATAGATCACATTATATACACTGATAATATACAGGACTGTGACATCATAGATCACATTATATGCACTGATAATATACAGGACTGTGACGTCATAGATCACATTATATACACTGATAATATACAGGACTGACATCATAGATCACATTATATACACTGATAATATACAGGACTGTGACGTCATAGATCACATTATATACACTGATAATATACAGGACTGTGACATCATAGATCACATTATATACACTGATAATATACAGGACTGTGACATCATAGATCACATTATATACACTGATAATATACAGGACTGACATCATAGATCACATTATATACACTGATAATATACAGGACTGTGACATCATAGATCACATTATATACACTGATAATATACAGGACTGTGACGTCATAGATCACATTATATACACTGATAATATACAGGACTGTGACATCATAGATCACATTATATACACTGATAATATACAGGACTGTGACATCATAGATCACATTATATACACTGATAATATACAGGACTGTGACGTCATAGATCACATTATATACACTGATAATATACAGGACTGACATCATAGATCACATTATATACACTGATAATCTACAGGACTGTGACATCATAGATCACATTATATACACTGATAATATACAGGACTGTGACATCATAGATCACATTATATACACTGATAATATACAGGACTGTGACATCATAGATCACATTATATACACTGATAATATACAGGACTGTGACATCATAGATCACATTATATACACTGATAATATACAGGACTGTGACATCATAGATCACATTATATACACTGATAATATACAGGACTGTGACATCATAGATCACATTATATACACTGATAATATACAGGACTGACATCATAGATCACATTATATACAATACAGGACTGTGACATCATAGATCACATTATATACACTGATAATATACAGGACTGTGACATCATAGATCACATTATATACACTGATAATATACAGGACTGACGTCATAGATCACATTATATACACTGATAATATACAGGACTGACATCATAGATCACATTATATACACTGATAATATACAGGACTGTGACATCATAGATCACATTATATACACTGATAATATACAGCACTGTGACATCATAGATCACATTATATACACTGATAATATACAGGACTGTGACATCATAGATCACATTATATACACTGATAATATACAGGACTGACGTCATAGATCACATTATATACACTGATAATATACAGGACTGTGACATCATAGATCACATTATATACACTGATAATATACAGGACTGTGACATCATAGATCACATTATATACACTGATAATATACAGGACTGTGACGTCATAGATCACATTATATACACTGATAATATACAGATCTGTGACATCATAGATCACATTATATACACTGATAATATACAGGACTGACGTCATAGATCACATTATATACACTGATAATATACAGGACTGTGACATCATAGATCACATTATATACACTGATAATATACAGGACTGTGACATCATAGATCACATTATATACACTGATAATATACAGGACTGTGACGTCATAGATCACATTATATACACTGATAATATACAGGACTGACATCATAGATCACATTATATACACTGATAATATACAGGACTGTGACATCATAGATCACATTATATACACTGATAATATACAGGACTGTGACATCATAGATCACATTATATACACTGATAATATACAGGACTGTGACGTCATAGATCACATTATATACACTGATAATATACAGGACTGTGACATCATAGATCACATTATATACACTGATAATATACAGGACTGACATCATAGATCACATTATATACACTGATAATATACAGGACTGACATCATAGATCACATTATATACACTGATAATATACAGGACTGTGACATCATAGATCACATTATATACACTGATAATATACAGGACTGACATCATAGATCACATTATATACACTGATAATATACAGGACTGACATCATAGATCACATTATATACACTGATAATATACAGGACTGACATCATAGATCACATTATATACACTGATAATATACAGGACTGTGACATCATAGATCACATTATATACACTGATAATATACAGGACTGACGTCATAGATCACATTATATACACTGATAATATACAGGACTGTGACATCATAGATCACATTATATACACTGATAATATACAGGACTGTGACATCATAGATCACATTATATACACTGATAATATACAGGACTGTGACATCATAGATCACATTATATACACTGATAATATACAGGACTGACATCATAGATCACATTATATACACTGATAATATACAGGACTGTGACATCATAGATCACATTATATACACTGATAATATACAGGACTGACATCATAGACCACATTATATACACTGATAATATACAGGACTGTGACATCATAGATCACATTATATACACTGATAATATACAGGACTGACGTCATAGATCACATTATATACACTGATAATATACAGGACTGTGACATCATAGATCACATTATATACACTGATAATATACAGGACTGTGACGTCATAGATCACATTATATACACTGATAATATACAGGACTGACATCATAGATCACATTATATACACTGATAATATACAGGACTGACATCATAGATCACATTATATACACTGATAATATACAGGACTGTGACATCATAGATCACATTATATACACTGATAATATACAGGACTGTGACATCATAGATCACGTTATATACACTGATAATATACAGGACTGACCTCATAGATCACATTATATACACTGATAATATACAGGACTGTGACATCATAGATCACATTATATACACTGATAATATACAGGACTGACATCATAGATCACATTATATACACTGATAATATACAGGACTGACATCATAGATCACATTATATACACTGATAATATACAGGACTGACATCATAGATCACATTATATACACTGATAATATACAGGACTGACATCATAGATCACATTATATACACTGATAATATACAGGACTGACATCATAGATCACATTATATACACTGATAATATACAGGACTGACATCATAGATCACATTATATACACTGATAATATACAGGACTGTGACATCATAGATCACATTATATACACTGATAATATACAGGACTGTGACGTCATAGATCACATTATATACACTGATAATATACAGG
>NW_027462940.1:0-24206 GCF_050947455.1 Rhinoderma darwinii
CGAGCTGAAACGAATGCAGCCAAGAGCGAGCGTCTGTCACTTACGGTTCAAGAGTTATTCACAGAAACATGGTTCTGAACTTTGCTGCCAGCCGCGAAAGCGAAAATAACTAAGATCGAGCGTCTAGGATTTACTTGTCAATAGCTCGCCTGGGAAACATCCAGTGAAGTCAAAGACAGTGCTTCTATACTAATTGCCAGGCGCTGAGACGAATGCCGCCAAGATCGAGCGTCTATGACTTACGGTTCAAGAATTAGCCTCAGAAACAGTGGGAAACAGTGCTTCTATACTAATTTCCTGGTGCTGAGACGAATGCCGCCAAGATCGAGCGTCTATGACTTACGGTTCACGAATTAGCCTCAGAAACAGTGGTTCTAAACATGCTGGCAATAGCTCGCCTGGGAAACATCCAGAGAAGTCCAAGATAGTGTTTTTTAGACTGACTGCCACGAGCTGAAACGAATGCAGCCAAGAGCGAGCGTCTGTGACTTACGGTTCAAAAGTTATTCTCATAAACATGGTTCTGAACTTTGCTGCCAGCCGCGAAAGCGAAAATAACCAAGATCGAGCGTCTAGGATTTACTTGTCAATAGCTCGCCTGGGAAACATCCAGTGAAGTCAAAGACAGTGCTTCTATACTAATTGCCAGGCGCTGAGACGAATGCCGCCAAGATCGAGAGTCTATGACTTACGGTTCAAGAATTAGCCTCAGAAACAGTGGGAAACAGTGCTTCTATACTAATTTCCAGGTGCTGAGACGAATGCCGCCAAGATCGAGCGTCTATGACTTACGGTTCACGAATTAGCCTCAGAAACAGTGGTTCTAAACATGCTGCCAAAAGCTCGCCTGGGAAACATCCAGAGAAGTCCAAGATAGTGTTTTTTAGACTGACTGCCACGAGCTGAAACGAATGCAGCCAAGAGCGAGCGTCTGTCACTTACGGTTCAAGAGTTATTCACAGAAACATGGTTCTGAACTTTGCTGCCAGCCGCGAAAGCGAAAATAACTAAGATCGAGCGTCTAGGATTTACTTGTCAATAGCTCGCCTGGGAAACATCCAGTGAAGTCAAAGACAGTGCTTCTATACTAATTGCCAGGCGCTGAGACGAATGCCGCCAAGATCGAGCGTCTATGACTTACGGTTCAAGAATTAGCCTCAGAAACAGTGGGAGACAGTGCTTCTATACTAATTTCCTGGTGCTGAGACGAATGCCGCCAAGATCGAGCGTCTATGACTTACGGTTCACGAATTAGCCTCAGAAACAGTGGTTCTAAACATGCTGCCAATAGCTCGCCTGGGAAACATCCAGAGAAGTCCAAGATAGTGTTTTTTAGACTGACTGCCACGAGCTGAAACGAATGCAGCCAAGAGCGAGCGTCTGTCACTTACGGTTCAAGAGTTATTCACAGAAACATGGTTCTGAACTTTGCTGCCAGCCGCGAAAGCGAAAATAACCAAGATCGAGCGTCTAGGATTTACTTGTCAATAGCTCGCCTGGGAAACATCCAGAGAAGTCATAGATAGTGCTTCCATACTAATTGCCAGGCGCTGAGACGAATGCCGCCAAGATCAAGCGTCTAAGACTTACGGTTCAAGAATTAGCCTCAGAAACAGTGGGAAACAGTGCTTCTATACTAATTGCCAGGCGCTGAGACGAATGCCGCCAAGATCGAGCGTCTATGACTTACGGTTCACGAATTAGCCTCAGAAACAGTGGTTCTAAACATGCTGCCAATAGCTCGCCTGGGAAACATCCAGAGAAGTCCAAGATAGTGTTTTTTAGACTGACTGCCACGAGCTGAAACGAATGCAGCCAAGAGCGAGCGTCTGTCACTTACGGTTCAAGAGTTATTCACAGAAACATGGTTCTGAACTTTGCTGCCAGCCGCGAAAGCGAAAATAACTAAGATCGAGCGTCTAGGATTTACTTGTCAATAGCTCGCCTGGGAAACATCCAGTGAAGTCAAAGACAGTGCTTCTATACTAATTGCCAGGCGCTGAGACGAATGCCGCCAAGATCGAGCGTCTATGACTTACGGTTCAAGAATTAGCCTCAGAAACAGTGGGAAACAGTGCTTCTATACTAATTTCCTGGTGCTGAGACGAATGCCGCCAAGATCGAGCGTCTATGACTTACGGTTCACGAATTAGCCTCAGAAACAGTGGTTCTAAACATGCTGCCAATAGCTCGCCTGGGAAACATCCAGAGAAGTCCAAGATAGTGTTTTTTAGACTGACTGCCACGAGCTGAAACGAATGCAGCCAAGAGCGAGCGTCTGTGACTTACGGTTCAAAAGTTATTCTCATAAACATGGTTCTGAACTTTGCTGCCAGCCGCGAAAGCGAAAATAACCAAGATCGAGCGTCTAGGATTTACTTGTCAATAGCTCGCCTGGGAAACATCCAGTGAAGTCAAAGACAGTGCTACTATACTAATTGCCAGGCGCTGAGACGAATGCCGCCAAGATCGAGAGTCTATGACTTACGGTTCAAGAATTAGCCTCAGAAACAGTGGGAGACAGTGCTTCTATACTAATTTCCTGGTGCTGAGACGAATGCCGCCAAGATCGAGCGTCTATGACTTACGGTTCACGAATTAGCCTCAGAAACAGTGGTTCTAAACATGCTGCCAATAGCTCGCCTGGGAAACATCCAGAGAAGTCCAAGATAGTGTTTTTTAGACTGACTGCCACGAGCTGAAACGAATGCAGCCAAGAGCGAGCGTCTGTCACTTACGGTTCAAGAGTTATTCACAGAAACATGGTTCTGAACTTTGCTGCCAGCCGCGAAAGCGAAAATAACCAAGATCGAGCGTCTAGGATTTACTTGTCAATAGCTCGCCTGGGAAACATCCAGAGAAGTCATAGATAGTGCTTCCATACTAATTGCCAGGCGCTGAGACGAATGCCGCCAAGATCAAGCGTCTAAGACTTACGGTTCAAGAATTAGCCTCAGAAACAGTGGGAAACAGTGCTTCTATACTAATTGCCAGGCGCTGAGACGAATGCCGCCAAGATCGAGCGTCTATGACTTACGGTTCACGAATTAGCCTCAGAAACAGTGGTTCTAAACATGCTGCCAATAGCTCGCCTGGGAAACATCCAGAGAAGTCCAAGATAGTGTTTTTTAGACTGACTGCCACGAGCTGAAACGAATGCAGCCAAGAGCGAGCGTCTGTCACTTACGGTTCAAGAGTTATTCACAGAAACATGGTTCTGAACTTTGCTGCCAGCCGCGAAAGCGAAAATAACTAAGATCGAGCGTCTAGGATTTACTTGTCAATAGCTCGCCTGGGAAACATCCAGTGAAGTCAAAGACAGTGCTTCTATACTAATTGCCAGGCGCTGAGACGAATGCCGCCAAGATCGAGCGTCTATGACTTACGGTTCAAGAATTAGCCTCAGAAACAGTGGGAAACAGTGCTTCTATACTAATTTCCTGGTGCTGAGACGAATGCCGCCAAGATCGAGCGTCTATGACTTACGGTTCACGAATTAGCCTCAGAAACAGTGGTTCTAAACATGCTGCCAATAGCTCGCCTGGGAAACATCCAGAGAAGTCCAAGATAGTGTTTTTTAGACTGACTGCCACGAGCTGAAACGAATGCAGCCAAGAGCGAGCGTCTGTGACTTACGGTTCAAAAGTTATTCTCATAAACATGGTTCTGAACTTTGCTGCCAGCCGCGAAAGCGAAAATAACCAAGATCGAGCGTCTAGGATTTACTTGTCAATAGCTCGCCTGGGAAACATCCAGTGAAGTCAAAGACAGTGCTACTATACTAATTGCCAGGCGCTGAGACGAATGCCGCCAAGATCGAGAGTCTATGACTTACGGTTCAAGAATTAGCCTCAGAAACAGTGGGAGACAGTGCTTCTATACTAATTTCCTGGTGCTGAGACGAATGCCGCCAAGATCGAGCGTCTATGACTTACGGTTCACGAATTAGCCTCAGAAACAGTGGTTCTAAACATGCTGCCAATAGCTCGCCTGGGAAACATCCAGAGAAGTCCAAGATAGTGTTTTTTAGACTGACTGCCACGAGCTGAAACGAATGCAGCCAAGAGCGAGCGTCTGTCACTTACGGTTCAAGAGTTATTCACAGAAACATGGTTCTGAACTTTGCTGCCAGCCGCGAAAGCGAAAATAACCAAGATCGAGCGTCTAGGATTTACTTGTCAATAGCTCGCCTGGGAAACATCCAGAGAAGTCATAGATAGTGCTTCCATACTAATTGCCAGGCGCTGAGACGAATGCCGCCAAGATCAAGCGTCTAAGACTTACGGTTCAAGAATTAGCCTCAGAAACAGTGGGAAACAGTGCTTCTATACTAATTGCCAGGCGCTGAGACGAATGCCGCCAAGATCGAGCGTCTATGACTTACGGTTCAAGAATTAGCCTCAGAAACAGTGGTTTTGAACATGCTGCCAATAGCTCGCCGGGGAAACATCCAGAGAAGTCCAAGATAGTGTTTTTTAGACTGGCTGCCACGAGCTGAAACGAATGCAGCCAAGAGCGAGCGTCTGTGACTTACTGTTCAAAAGTTATTCACATAAACATGGTTCTGAACTTTGCTGCCAGCCGCGAAAGCGAAAGCAACCAAGATCGAGCGTCTAGGATTTACTTGTGAATAGCTCGCCTGGAAAACATCCAGAGAAGTCAAAGACAGTGCAGCTATACTAATTGCCAGGCGCTGAGACGAATGCCGCCAAGATCAAGCGTCTAAGACTTACGGTTCAAGAATTAGCCTCAGAAACAGTGGGAAACAGTGCTTCTATACTAATTGCCAGGCGCTGAGACGAATGCCGCCAAGATCGAGCGTCTATGACTTACGGTTCAAGAATTAGCCTCAGAAACAGTGGGAAACAGTGCTTCTATACTAATTGCCAGGCGCTGAGACGAATGCCGCCAAGATCGAGCGTCTATGACTTACGGTTCAAGAATTAGCCTCAGAAACAGTGGTTCTGAACATGCTGCCAATAGCTCGCCTGGGAAACATCCAGAGAAGTCCAAGATAGTGTTTTTTTAGACTGGCTGCCACGAGCTGAAACGCATGCAGCCAAGAGCGAGCGTCTGTGACTTACGGTTCAAGAGTTATTCACAGAAACATGGTTCTGAACTTTGCTGCCAGCCGCGAAAGCGAAAGTAACCAAGATCGAGCTTCTAGGATTTACTTGTGAATAGCTCGCCTGGGAAACTTTCAGATAAGTCAAAGACAGTGCTTCTATACTAATTGCCAGGCGCTGAGACGAATGCCGCCAAGATCAAGCGTCTAAGACTTACGGTTCAAGAATTAGCTTCAGAAACAGTGGGAAACAGTGCTTCTATACTAATTGCCAGGCGCTGAGACGAATGCCGCCAAGATCGAGCGTCTATGACTTACGGTTCAAGAATTAGCCTCAGAAACAGTGGTTTTGAACATGCTGCCAATAGCTCGCCTGGGAAACATCCAGAGAAGTCCAAGATAGTGTTTTTTTAGACTGGCTGCCACGAGCTGAAACGAATGCAGCCAAGAGCGAGCGTCTGTGACTTACAGTTCAAGAGTTATTCACAGAAACATGGTTCTGAACTTTGCTGCCAGCCGCGAAAGCGAAAGTAACCAAGATCGAGCGTCTAGGATTTACTTGTGAATAGCTCGCCTGGGAAACATCCAGAGAAGTCAAAGACAGTGCTTCTATACTAATTGCCAGGCGCTGAGACGAATGCCGCCAAGATCAAGCGTCTAAGACTTACGGTTCAAGAATTAGCCTCAGAAACAGTGGGAAACAGTGCTTCTATACTAATTGCCAGGCGCTGAGACGAATGTCGCCAAGATCGAGCGTCTATGACTTACGGTTCAAGAATTAGCCTCAGAAACAGTGGTTCAAAACATGCTGCCAATAGCTCGCCTGGGAAACATCCAGAGAAGTCCAAGATAGTGTTTTTTAGACTGGCTGCCACGAGCTGAAACGAATGCAGCCAAGAGCGAGCGTCTGTGACTTACGGTTCAAGAGTTATTCACAGAAACATGGTTCGGAACTTTGCTGCCAGCCGCGAAAGCGAAAATAACCAAGATCGAGCGTCTAGGATTTACTTGTCAATAGCTCGCCTGGGAAACATCCAGAGAAGTCAAAGACAGTGCTTCTATACTAATTGCCAGGCGCTGAGACGAATGCCGCCAAGATCGAGCGTCTATGACTTACGGTTCAAGAATTAGCCTCAGAAACAGTGGTTCTGAACATGCTGCCAATAGCTCGCCTTGGAAACATCCAGAGAAGTCCAAGATAGTGTTTTTTTTAGACTGGCTGCCACGAGCTGAAACGAATGCAGCCAAGAGCGAGCGTCTGTGACTTACGGTTCAAGAGTTATTCACAGAAACATGGTTCTGAACTTTGCTGCCAGCCGCGAAAGCGAAAATAACCAAGATCGAGCGTCTAGGATTTACTTGTCAATAGCTCGCCTGGGAAACATCCAGTGAAGTCAAAGACAGTGCTTCTATACTAATTGCCAGGCGCTGAGACGAATGCCGCCAAGATCGAGAGTCTATGACTTACGGTTCAAGAATTAGCCTCAGAAACAGTGGGAAACAGTGCTTCTATACTAATTTCCAGGTGCTGAGACGAATGCCGCCAAGATCGAGCGTCTATGACTTACGGTTCAAGAATTAGCCTCAGAAACAGTGGTTCTAAACATGCTGCCAATAGCTCGTCTGGGAAACATCCAGAGAAGTCCAAGATAGTGTTTTTTAGACTGACTGCCACGAGCTGAAACGAATGCAGCCAAGAGCGAGCGTCTGTCACTTACGGTTCAAGAGTTTTTCACAGAAACATGGTTCTGAACTTTGCTGCCAGCCGCGAAAGCGAAAATAACCAAGATCGAGCGTCTAGGATTTACTTGTCAATAGCTCGCCTGGGAAACATCCAGAGAAGTCAAAGACAGTGCTTCTATACTAATTGCCAGGCGCTGAGACGAATGCCGCCAAGATCGAGCGTCTATGACTTACGGTTCAAGAATTAGCCTCAGAAACAGTGGGAAACAGTGCTTCTATACTAATTGCCAGGCGCTGAGACGAATGCCGCCAAGATCGAGCGTCTATGACTTACGGTTCAAGAATTAGCCTCAGAAACAGTGGTTCTGAACATGCTGCCAATAGCTCGCCTGGGAAACATCCAGAGAAGTCCAAGATAGTGTTTTTTTAGACTGGCTGCCACGAGCTGAAACGAATGCAGCCAAGAGCGAGCGTCTGTGACTTACGGTTCAAGAGTTATTCACAGAAACATGGTTCTGAACTTTGCTGCCAGCCGCGAAAGCGAAAGTAACCAAGATCGAGCGTCTAGGATTTACTTGTCAATAGCTCGCATGGGAAACATCCAGAGAAGTCAAAGACAGTGCTTCTATACTAATTGCCAGGCGCTGAGACGAATGCCGCCAAGATCGAGCGTCTATGACTTACGGTTCAAGAATTAGCCTCAGAAACAGTGGGAAACAGTGCTTCTATACTAATTGCCAGGCGCTGAGACGAATGCCGCCAAGATCGAGCGTCTATGACTTACGGTTCAAGAATTAGCCTCAGAAACAGTGGTTCTGAACATGCTGCCAATAGCTCGCCTGGGAAACATCCAGAGAAGTCCAAGATAGTGTTTTTTTAGACTGGCTGCCACGAGCTGAAACGAATGCAGCCAAGAGCGAGCGTCTGTGACTTACGGTTCAAGAGTTATTCACAGAAACATGGTTCTGAACTTTGCTGCCAGCCGCGAAAGCGAAAGTAACCAAGATCGAGCGTCTAGGATTTACTTGTGAATAGCTCGCCTGGGAAACTTTCAGATAAGTCAAAGACAGTGCTTCTATATTAATTGCCAGGCGCTGAGACGAATGCCGCCAAGATCAAGCGTCTAAGACTTACGGTTCAAGAATTAGCCTCAGAAACAGTGGTTTTGAACATGCTGCCAATAGCTCGCCTGGGAAACATCCAGAGAAGTCCAAGATAGTGTTTTTTTAGACTGGCTGCCACGAGCTGAAACGAATGCAGCCAAGAGCGAGCGTCTGTGACTTACGGTTCAAGAGTTATTCACAGAAACATGGTTCTGAACTTTGCTGCCAGCCGCGAAAGCGAAAGTAACCAAGATCGAGCGTCTAGGATTTACATGTGAATAGCTCGCCTGGGAAACATCCAGAGAAGTCAAAGACAGTGCTTCTATACTAATTGCCAGGCGCTGAGACGAATGCCGCCAAGATCAAGCGTCTAAGACTTACGGTTCAAGAATTAGCCTCAGAAACAGTGGGAAACAGTGCTTCTATACTAATTGCCAGGCGCGGAGACGAATGCCGCCAAGATCGAGCGTCTATGACTTACGGTTCAAGAATTAGCCTCAGAAACAGTGGTTCTGAACATGCTGCCAATAGCTCGCCTGGGAAACATCCAGAGAAGTCCAAGATAGTGTTTTTTTTAGACTGGCTGCCACGAGCTGAAACGAATGCAGCCAAGAGCGAGCGTCTGTGACTTACGGTTCAAAAGTTATTCACATAAACATGGTTCTGAACTTTGCTGCCAGCCGCGAAAGCCATAGCAACCAAGATCGAGCGTCTAGGATTTACTTGTGAATAGCTCGCCTGGGAAACATCCAGAGAAGTCAAAGACAGTGCTTCTATACTAATTGCCAGGCGCTGAGACGAATGCCGCCAGGATCAAGCGTCTAAGACTTACGGTTCAAGAATTAGCCTCAGAAACAGTGGGAAACAGTGCTTCTATACTAATTGCCAGGCGCTGAGACGAATGCCGCCAAGATCGAGCGTCTATGACTTACGGTTCAAGAATTAGCCTCAGAAACAGTGGTTCTGAACATGCTGCCAATAGCTCGCCTGGGAAACATCCAGAGAAGTCCAAGATAGTGTTTTTTTAGACTGGCTGCCACGAGCTGAAACGAATGCAGCCAAGAGCGAGCGTCTGTGACTTACGGTTCAAGAGTTATTCACAGAAACATGGTTCTGAACTTTGCTGCCAGCCGCGAAAGCGAAAGTAACCAAGATCGAGCGTCTAGGATTTACTTGTGAATAGCTCGTCTGGGAAACATCCAGAGAAGTCAAAGACAGTGCTTCTATACTAATTGCCAGGCGCTGAGACGAATGCCGCCAAGATCAAGCGTCTAAGACTTACGATTCAAGAATTAGCCTCAGAAACAGTGGGAAACAGTGCTTCTATACTAATTGCCAGGCGCTGAGACGAATGCCGCCAAGATCGAGCGTCTATGACTTACGGTTCAAGAATTAGCCTCAGAAACAGTGGTTCTGAACATGCTGCCAATAGCTCGCCTGGGAAACATCCAGAGAAGTCCAAGATAGTGTTTTTTTAGACTGGCTGCCACGAGCTGAAACGAATGCAGCCAAGAGCGAGCGTCTGTGACTTACGGTTCAAGAGTTATTCACAGAAACATGGTTCTGAACTTTGCTGCCAGCCGCGAAAGCGAAAGTAACCAAGATCGAGCGTCTAGGATTTACTTGTGAATAGCTCGCCTGGGAAACTTTCAGATAAGTCAAAGACAGTGCTTCTATACTAATTGCCAGGCGCTGAGACGAATGCCGCCAAGATCAAGCGTCTAAGACTTACGGTTCAAGAATTAGCCTCAGAAACAGTGGGAAACAGTGCTTCTATACTAATTGCCAGGCGCTGAGACGAATGCCGCCAAGATCGAGCGTCTATGACTTACGGTTCAAGAATTAGCCTCAGAAACAGTGGTTTTGAACATGCTGCCAATAGCTCGCCTGGGAAACATCCAGAGAAGTCCAAGATTATGTTTTTTTAGACTGGCTGCCACGAGCTGAAACGAATGCAGCCAAGAGCGAGCGTCTGTGACTTACGGTTCAAAAGTTATTCACATAAACATGGTTCTGAACTTTGCTGCCAGCCGCGAAAGCCATAGCAACCAAGATCGAGCGTCTAGGATTTACTTGTGAATAGCTCGCCTGGGAAACTTTCAGATAAGTCAAAGACAGTGCTTCTATACTAATTGCCAGGCGCTGAGACGAATGCCGCCAAGATCAAGCGTCTAAGACTTACGGTTCAAGAATTAGCCTCAGAAACAGTGGGAAACAGTGCTTCTATACTAATTGCCAGGCGCTGAGACGAATGCCGCCAAGATCGAGCGTCTATGACTTACGGTTCAAGAATTAGCCTCAGAAACAGTGGTTTTGAACATGCTGCCAATAGCTCGCCTGGGAAACATCCAGAGAAGTCCAAGATTATGTTTTTTTAGACTGGCTGCCACGAGCTGAAACGAATGCAGCCAAGAGCGAGCGTCTGTGACTTACGGTTCAAGAGTTATTCACAGAAACATGGTTCTGAACTTTGCTGCCAGCCGCGAAAGCGAAAGTAACCAAGATCGAGCGTCTAGGATTTACTTGTGAATAGCTCGCCTGGGAAACATCCAGAGAAGTCAAAGACAGTGCTTCTATACTAATTGCCAGGCGCTGAGACGAATGCCGCCAGGATCAAGCGTCTAAGACTTACGGTTCAAGAATTAGCCTCAGAAACAGTGGGAAACAGTGCTTCTATACTAATTGCCAGGCGCTGAGACGAATGCCGCCAAGATCGAGCGTCTATGACTTACGGTTCAAGAATTAGCCTCAGAAACAGTGGTTCTGAACATGCTGCCAATAGCTCGCCTGGGAAACATCCAGAGAAGTCCAAGATAGTGTTTTTTTTAGACTGGCTGCCACGAGCTG
The DNA here is from genome assembly GCF_050947455.1 of Rhinoderma darwinii. Taxonomy (NCBI): domain Eukaryota; kingdom Metazoa; phylum Chordata; class Amphibia; order Anura; family Rhinodermatidae; genus Rhinoderma; species Rhinoderma darwinii. Next base: position 10,699 of record NW_027462940.1, read on the forward strand.
AAACGAATGCAGCCAAGAGCGAGCGTCTGTGACTTACGGTTCAAAAGTTATTCACATAAACATGGTTCTGAACTTTGCTGCCAGCCGCGAAAGCCATAGCAACCAAGATCGAGCGTCTAGGATTTACTTGTGAATAGCTCGCCTGGGAAACTTTCAGATAAGTCAAAGACAGTGCTTCTATACTAATTGCCAGGCGCTGAGACGAATGCCACCAAGATCAAGCGTCTAAGACTTACGGTTCAAGAATTAGCCTCAGAAACAGTGGGAAACAGTGCTTCTATACTAATTGCCAGGCGCTGAGACGAATGCCGCCAAGATCGAGCGTCTATGACTTACGGTTCAAGAATTAGCCTCAGAAACAGTGGTTCTGAACATGCTGCCAATAGCTCGCCTGGGAAACATCCAGAGAAGTCCAAGATAGTGTTTTTTTAGACTGGCTGCCACGAGCTGAAACGAATGCAGCCAAGAGCGAGCGTCTGTGACTTACGGTTCAAGAGTTATTCACAGAAACATGGTTCTGAACTTTGCTGCCAGCCGCGAAAGCGAAAGTAACCAAGATCGAGCGTCTAGGATTTACTTGTGAATAGCTCGTCTGGGAAACATCCAGAGAAGTCAAAGACAGTGCTTCTATACTAATTGCCAGGCGCTGAGACGAATGCCGCCAAGATCGAGCGTCTATGACTTACGGTTCAAGAATTAGCCTCAGAAACAGTGGGAAACAGTGCTTCTATACTAATTGCCAGGCGCTGAGACGAATGCCGCCAAGATCGAGCGTCTATGACTTACGGTTCAAGAATTAGCCTCAGAAACAGTGGTTCTGAACATGCTGCCAATAGCTCGCCTGGGAAACATCCAGAGAAGTCCAAGATAGTGTTTTTTTAGACTGGCTGCCACGAGCTGAAACGAATGCAGCCAAGAGCGAGCGTCTGTGACTTACGGTTCAAGAGTTATTCACAGAAACATGGTTCTGAACTTTGCTGCCAGCCGCGAAAGCGAAAGTAACCAAGATCGAGCGTCTAGGATTTACTTGTGAATAGCTCGCCTGGGAAACTTTCAGATAAGTCAAAGACAGTGCTTCTATGCTAATTGCCAGGCGCTGAGACGAATGCCGCCAAGATCAAGCGTCTAAGACTTACGGTTCAAGAATTAGCCTCAGAAACAGTGGGAAACAGTGCTTCTATACTAATTGCCAGGCGCTGAGACGAATGCCGCCAAGATCGAGCGTCTATGACTTACGGTTCAAGAATTAGCCTCAGAAACAGTGGTTTTGAACCGGCTGCCAATAGCTCGCCTGGGAAACATCCAGAGAAGTCCAAGATAGTGTTTTTTTAGACTGGCTGCCACGAGCTGAAACGAATGCAGCCAAGAGCGAGCGTCTGTGACTTACGGTTCAAGAGTTATTCACAGAAACATGGTTCTGAACTTTGCTGCCAGCCGCGAAAGCGAAAGTAACCAAGATCGAGCGTCTAGGATTTACTTGTGAATAGCTCGCCTGGGAAACTTTCAGATAAGTCAAAGACAGTGCTTCTATACTAATTGCCAGGCGCTGAGACGAATGCCGCCAAGATCAAGCGTCTAAGACTTACGATTCAAGAATTAGCCTCAGAAACAGTGGGAAACAGTGCTTCTATACTAATTGCCAGGCGCTGAGACGAATGCCGCCAAGATCGAGCGTCTATGACTTACGGTTCAAGAATTAGCCTCAGAAACAGTGGTTCTGAACATGCTGCCAATAGCTCGCCTGGGAAACATCCAGAGAAGTCCAAGATAGTGTTTTTTTAGACTGGCTGCCACGAGCTGAAACGAATGCAGCCAAGAGCGAGCGTCTGTGACTTACGGTTCAAGAGTTATTCACAGAAACATGGTTCTGAACTTTGCTGCCTGCCGCGAAAGCGAAAGTAACCAAGATCGAGCGTCTAGGATTTACTTGTGAATAGCTCGCCTGGGAAACTTTCAGATAAGTCAAAGACAGTGCTTCTATACTAATTGCCAGGCGCTGAGACGAATGCCGCCAAGATCAAGCGTCTAAGACTTACGGTTCAAGAATTAGCCTCAGAAACAGTGGGAAACAGTGCTTCTATACTAATTGCCAGGCGCTGAGACGAATGCCGCCAAGATCGAGCGTCTATGACTTACGGTTCAAGAATTAGCCTCAGAAACAGTGGTTTTGAACATGCTGCCAATAGCTCGCCTGGGAAACATCCAGAGAAGTCCAAGATTATGTTTTTTTAGACTGGCTGCCACGAGCTGAAACGAATGCAGCCAAGAGCGAGCGTCTGTGACTTACGGTTCAAAAGTTATTCACATAAACATGGTTCTGAACTTTGCTGCCAGCCGCGAAAGCCATAGCAACCAAGATCGAGCGTCTAGGATTTACTTGTGAATAGCTCGCCTGGGAAACTTTCAGATAAGTCAAAGACAGTGCTTCTATACTAATTGCCAGGCGCTGAGACGAATGCCGCCAAGATCAAGCGTCTAAGACTTACGGTTCAAGAATTAGCCTCAGAAACAGTGGGAAACAGTGCTTCTATACTAATTGCCAGGCGCTGAGACGAATGCCGCCAAGATCGAGCGTCTATGACTTACGGTTCAAGAATTAGCCTCAGAAACAGTGGTTTTGAACATGCTGCCAATAGCTCGCCTGGGAAAAATCCAGAGAAGTCAAAGACAGTGCTTCTATACTAATTGCCAGGCGCTGAGACGAATGCCGCCAAGATCAAGCGTCTAAGACTTACGGTTCAAGAATTAGCCTCAGAAACAGTGGGAAACAGTGCTTCTATACTAATTGCCAGGCGCTGAGACGAATGCCGCCAAGATCGAGCATCTATGACTTACGGTTCAAGAATTAGCCTCAGAAACAGTGGTTCTGAACATGCTGCTAATAGCTCGCCTGGGAAACATCCAGAGAAGTCCAATATAGTGTTTTTTAGACTGGCTGCCACGAGCTGAAACGAATGCAGCCAAGAGCGAGCGTCTGTGACTTACGGTTCAAGAGTTATTCACAGAAACATGGTTCTGAACTTTGCTGCCAGCCGCGAAAGCGAAAGTAACCAAGATCGAGCGTCTAGGATTTACTTGTGAATAGCTCGCCTGGGAAACATCCAGAGAAGTCAAAGACAGTGCTTCTATACTAATTGCCAGGCGCTGAGACGAATGCCGCCAAGATCAAGCGTCTAAGACTTACGGTTCAAGAATTAGCCTCAGAAACAGTGGGAAACAGTGCTTCTATACTAATTGCCAGGCGCTGAGACGAATGCCGCCAAGATCGAGCGTCTATGACTTACGGTTCAAGAATTAGCCTCAGAAACAGTGGTTCAAAACATGCTGCCAATAGCTCGCCTGGGAAACATCCAGAGAAGTCCAAGATAGTGTTTTTTAGACTGGCTGCCACGAGCTGAAACGAATGCAGCCAAGAGCGAGCGTCTGTGACTTACGGTTCAAGAGTTATTCACAGAAACATGGTTCTGAACTTTGCTGCCAGCCGCGAAAGCGAAAGTAACCAAGATCGAGCGTCTAGGATTTACTTGTGAATAGCTCGCCTGGGAAACTTTCAGATAAGTCAAAGACAGTGCTTCTATACTAATTGCCAGGCGCTGAGACGAATGCCGCCAAGATCAAGCGTCTAAGACTTACGGTTCAAGAATTAGCCTCAGAAACAGTGGGAAACAGTGCTTCTATACTAATTGCCAGGCGCTGAGACGAATGCCGCCAAGATCGAGCGTCTATGACTTACGGTTCAAGAATTAGCCTCAGAAACAGTGGTTTTGAACATGCTGCCAATAGCTCGCCTGGGAAACATCCAGAGAAGTCCAAGATTATGTTTTTTTAGACTGGCTGCCACGAGCTGAAACGAATGCAGCCAAGAGCGAGCGTCTGTGACTTACGGTTCAAAAGTTATTCACATAAACATGGTTCTGAACTTTGCTGCCAGCCGCGAAAGCCATAGCAACCAAGATCGAGCGTCTAGGATTTACTTGTGAATAGCTCGCCTGGGAAACTTTCAGATAAGTCAAAGACAGTGCTTCTATACTAATTGCCAGGCGCTGAGACGAATGCCGCCAAGATCAAGCGTCTAAGACTTACGGTTCAAGAATTAGCCTCAGAAACAGTGGGAAACAGTGCTTCTATACTAATTGCCAGGCGCTGAGACGAATGCCGCCAAGATCGAGCGTCTATGACTTACGGTTCAAGAATTAGCCTCAGAAACAGTGGTTTTGAACATGCTGCCAATAGCTCGCCTGGGAAACATCCAGAGAAGTCCAAGATTATGTTTTTTTAGACTGGCTGCCACGAGCTGAAACGAATGCAGCCAAGAGCGAGCGTCTGTGACTTACGGTTCAAGAGTTATTCACAGAAACATGGTTCTGAACTTTGCTGCCAGCCGCGAAAGCGAAAGTAACCAAGATCGAGCGTCTAGGATTTACTTGTGAATAGCTCGCCTGGGAAACATCCAGAGAAGTCAAAGACAGTGCTTCTATACTAATTGCCAGGCGCTGAGACGAATGCCGCCAGGATCAAGCGTCTAAGACTTACGGTTCAAGAATTAGCCTCAGAAACAGTGGGAAACAGTGCTTCTATACTAATTGCCAGGCGCTGAGACGAATGCCGCCAAGATCGAGCGTCTATGACTTACGGTTCAAGAATTAGCCTCAGAAACAGTGGTTCTGAACATGCTGCCAATAGCTCGCCTGGGAAACATCCAGAGAAGTCCAAGATAGTGTTTTTTTTAGACTGGCTGCCACGAGCTGAAACGAATGCAGCCAAGAGCGAGCGTCTGTGACTTACGGTTCAAAAGTTATTCACATAAACATGGTTCTGAACTTTGCTGCCAGCCGCGAAAGCCATAGCAACCAAGATCGAGCGTCTAGGATTTACTTGTGAATAGCTCGCCTGGGAAACTTTCAGATAAGTCAAAGACAGTGCTTCTATACTAATTGCCAGGCGCTGAGACGAATGCCACCAAGATCAAGCGTCTAAGACTTACGGTTCAAGAATTAGCCTCAGAAACAGTGGGAAACAGTGCTTCTATACTAATTGCCAGGCGCTGAGACGAATGCCGCCAAGATCGAGCGTCTATGACTTACGGTTCAAGAATTAGCCTCAGAAACAGTGGTTCTGAACATGCTGCCAATAGCTCGCCTGGGAAACATCCAGAGAAGTCCAAGATAGTGTTTTTTTAGACTGGCTGCCACGAGCTGAAACGAATGCAGCCAAGAGCGAGCGTCTGTGACTTACGGTTCAAGAGTTATTCACAGAAACATGGTTCTGAACTTTGCTGCCAGCCGCGAAAGCGAAAGTAACCAAGATCGAGCGTCTAGGATTTACTTGTGAATAGCTCGTCTGGGAAACATCCAGAGAAGTCAAAGACAGTGCTTCTATACTAATTGCCAGGCGCTGAGACGAATGCCGCCAAGATCGAGCGTCTATGACTTACGGTTCAAGAATTAGCCTCAGAAACAGTGGGAAACAGTGCTTCTATACTAATTGCCAGGCGCTGAGACGAATGCCGCCAAGATCGAGCGTCTATGACTTACGGTTCAAGAATTAGCCTCAGAAACAGTGGTTCTGAACATGCTGCCAATAGCTCGCCTGGGAAACATCCAGAGAAGTCCAAGATAGTGTTTTTTTAGACTGGCTGCCACGAGCTGAAACGAATGCAGCCAAGAGCGAGCGTCTGTGACTTACGGTTCAAGAGTTATTCACAGAAACATGGTTCTGAACTTTGCTGCCAGCCGCGAAAGCGAAAGTAACCAAGATCGAGCGTCTAGGATTTACTTGTGAATAGCTCGCCTGGGAAACTTTCAGATAAGTCAAAGACAGTGCTTCTATGCTAATTGCCAGGCGCTGAGACGAATGCCGCCAAGATCAAGCGTCTAAGACTTACGGTTCAAGAATTAGCCTCAGAAACAGTGGGAAACAGTGCTTCTATACTAATTGCCAGGCGCTGAGACGAATGCCGCCAAGATCGAGCGTCTATGACTTACGGTTCAAGAATTAGCCTCAGAAACAGTGGTTTTGAACCGGCTGCCAATAGCTCGCCTGGGAAACATCCAGAGAAGTCCAAGATAGTGTTTTTTTAGACTGGCTGCCACGAGCTGAAACGAATGCAGCCAAGAGCGAGCGTCTGTGACTTACGGTTCAAGAGTTATTCACAGAAACATGGTTCTGAACTTTGCTGCCAGCCGCGAAAGCGAAAGTAACCAAGATCGAGCGTCTAGGATTTACTTGTGAATAGCTCGCCTGGGAAACTTTCAGATAAGTCAAAGACAGTGCTTCTATACTAATTGGCAGGCGCTGAGACGAATGCCGCCAAGATCAAGCGTCTAAGACTTACGGTTCAAGAATTAGCCTCAGAAACAGTGGGAAACAGTGCTTCTATACTAATTGCCAGGCGCTGAGACGAATGCCGCCAAGATCGAGCGTCTATGACTTACGGTTCAAGAATTAGCCTCAGAAACAGTGGTTTTGAACATGCTGCCAATAGCTCGCCTGGGAAACATCCAGAGAAGTCCAAGATTATGTTTTTTTAGACTGGCTGCCACGAGCTGAAACGAATGCAGCCAAGAGCGAGCGTCTGTGACTTACGGTTCAAGAGTTATTCACAGAAACATGGTTCTGAACTTTGCTGCCAGCCGCGAAAGCGAAAGTAACCAAGATCGAGCGTCTAGGATTTACTTGTGAATAGCTCGCCTGGGAAACATCCAGAGAAGTCAAAGACAGTGCTTCTATACTAATTGCCAGGCGCTGAGACGAATGCCGCCAGGATCAAGCGTCTAAGACTTACGGTTCAAGAATTAGCCTCAGAAACAGTGGGAAACAGTGCTTCTATACTAATTGCCAGGCGCTGAGACGAATGCCGCCAAGATCGAGCGTCTATGACTTACGGTTCAAGAATTAGCCTCAGAAACAGTGGTTCTGAACATGCTGCCAATAGCTCGCCTGGGAAACATCCAGAGAAGTCCAAGATAGTGTTTTTTTAGACTGGCTGCCACGAGCTGAAACGCATGCAGCCAAGAGCGAGCGTCTGTGACTTACGGTTCAAGAGTTATTCACAGAAACATGGTTCTGAACTTTGCTGCCAGCCGCGAAAGCGAAAGTAACCAAGATCGAGCTTCTAGGATTTACTTGTGAATAGCTCGCCTGGGAAACTTTCAGATAAGTCAAAGACAGTGCTTCTATACTAATTGCCAGGCGCTGAGACGAATGCCGCCAAGATCAAGCGTCTAAGACTTACGGTTCAAGAATTAGCTTCAGAAACAGTGGGAAACAGTGCTTCTATACTAATTGCCAGGCGCTGAGACGAATGCCGCCAAGATCGAGCGTCTATGACTTACGGTTCAAGAATTAGCCTCAGAAACAGTGGGAAACAGTGCTTCTATACTAATTTCCTGGTGCTGAGACGAATGCCGCCAAGATCGAGCGTCTATGACTTACGGTTCACGAATTAGCCTCAGAAACAGTGGTTTTGAACATGCTGCCAATAGCTCGCCTGGGAAACATCCAGAGAAGTCCAAGATAGTGTTTTTTTAGACTGGCTGCCACGAGCTGAAACGAATGCAGCCAAGAGCGAGCGTCTGTGACTTACAGTTCAAGAGTTATTCACAGAAACATGGTTCTGAACTTTGCTGCCAGCCGCGAAAGCGAAAGTAACCAAGATCGAGCGTCTAGGATTTACTTGTGAATAGCTCGCCTGGGAAACATCCAGAGAAGTCAAAGACAGTGCTTCTATACTAATTGCCAGGCGCTGAGACGAATGCCGCCAAGATCAAGCGTCTAAGACTTACGGTTCAAGAATTAGCCTCAGAAACAGTGGGAAACAGTGCTTCTATACTAATTGCCAGGCGCTGAGACGAATGTCGCCAAGATCGAGCGTCTATGACTTACGGTTCAAGAATTAGCCTCAGAAACAGTGGTTCAAAACATGCTGCCAATAGCTCGCCTGGGAAACATCCAGAGAAGTCCAAGATAGTGTTTTTAGACTGGCTGCCACGAGCTGAAACGAATGCAGCCAAGAGCGAGCGTCTGTGACTTACGGTTCAAGAGTTATTCACAGAAACATGGTTCGGAACTTTGCTGCCAGCCGCGAAAGCGAAAATAACCAAGATCGAGCGTCTAGGATTTACTTGTCAATAGCTCGCCTGGGAAACATCCAGAGAAGTCAAAGACAGTGCTTCTATACTAATTGCCAGGCGCTGAGACGAATGCCGCCAAGATCGAGCGTCTATGACTTACGGTTCAAGAATTAGCCTCAGAAACAGTGGTTCTGAACATGCTGCCAATAGCTCGCCTTGGAAACATCCAGAGAAGTCCAAGATAGTGTTTTTTTATACTGGCTGCCACGAGCTGAAACGAATGCAGCCAAGAGCGAGCGTCTGTGACTTACGGTTCAAGAGTTATTCACAGAAACATGGTTCTGAACTTTGCTGCCAGCCGCGAAAGCGAAAATAACCAAGATCGAGCGTCTAGGATTTACTTGTCAATAGCTCGCCTGGGAAACATCCAGTGAAGTCAAAGACAGTGCTTCTATACTAATTGCCAGGCGCTGAGACGAATGCCGCCAAGATCGAGAGTCTATGACTTACGGTTCAAGAATTAGCCTCAGAAACAGTGGGAAACAGTGCTTCTATACTAATTTCCAGGTGCTGAGACGAATGCCGCCAAGATCGAGCGTCTATGACTTACGGTTCAAGAATTAGCCTCAGAAACAGTGGTTCTAAACATGCTGCCAATAGCTCGTCTGGGAAACATCCAGAGAAGTCCAAGATAGTGTTTTTTAGACTGACTGCCACGAGCTGAAACGAATGCAGCCAAGAGCGAGCGTCTGTCACTTACGGTTCAAGAGTTATTCACAGAAACATGGTTCTGAACTTTGCTGCCAGCCGCGAAAGCGAAAATAACCAAGATCGAGCGTCTAGGATTTAACTTGTCAATAGCTCGCCTGGGAAACATCCAGAGAAGTCAAAGACAGTGCTTCTATACTAATTGCCAGGCGCTGAGACGAATGCCGCCAAGATCGAGCGTCTATGACTTACGGTTCAAGAATTAGCCTCAGAAACAGTGGGAAACAGTGCTTCTATACTAATTGCCAGGCGCTGAGACGAATGCCGCCAAGATCGAGCGTCTATGACTTACGGTTCAAGAATTAGCCTCAGAAACAGTGGTTCTGAACATGCTGCCAATAGCTCGCCTGGGAAACATCCAGAGAAGTCCAAGATAGTGTTTTTTTTAGACTGGCTGCCACGAGCTGAAACGAATGCAGCCAAGAGCGAGCGTCTGTGACTTACGGTTCAAGAGTTATTCACAGAAACATGGTTCTGAACTTTGCTGCCAGCCGCGAAAGCGAAAGTAACCAAGATCGAGCGTCTAGGATTTACTTGTCAATAGCTCGCATGGGAAACATCCAGAGAAGTCAAAGACAGTGCTTCTATACTAATTGCCAGGCGCTGAGACGAATGCCGCCAAGATCGAGCGTCTATGACTTACGGTTCAAGAATTAGCCTCAGAAACAGTGGGAAACAGTGCTTCTATACTAATTGCCAGGCGCTGAGACGAATGCCGCCAAGATCGAGCGTCTATGACTTACGGTTCAAGAATTAGCCTCAGAAACAGTGGTTCTGAACATGCTGCCAATAGCTCGCCTGGGAAACATCCAGAGAAGTCCAAGATAGTGTTTTTTTAGACTGGCTGCCACGAGCTGAAACGAATGCAGCCAAGAGCGAGCGTCTGTGACTTACGGTTCAAGAGTTATTCACAGAAACATGGTTCTGAACTTTGCTGCCAGCCGCGAAAGCGAAAGTAACCAAGATCGAGCGTCTAGGATTTACTTGTGAATAGCTCGCCTGGGAAACTTTCAGATAAGTCAAAGACAGTGCTTCTATATTAATTGCCAGGCGCTGAGACGAATGCCGCCAAGATCAAGCGTCTAAGACTTACGGTTCAAGAATTAGCCTCAGAAACAGTGGTTTTGAACATGCTGCCAATAGCTCGCCTGGGAAACATCCAGAGAAGTCCAAGATAGTGTTTTTTTAGACTGGCTGCCACGAGCTGAAACGAATGCAGCCAAGAGCGAGCGTCTGTGACTTACGGTTCAAGAGTTATTCACAGAAACATGGTTCTGAACTTTGCTGCCAGCCGCGAAAGCGAAAGTAACCAAGATCGAGCGTCTAGGATTTACATGTGAATAGCTCGCCTGGGAAACATCCAGAGAAGTCAAAGACAGTGCTTCTATACTAATTGCCAGGCGCTGAGACGAATGCCGCCAAGATCAAGCGTCTAAGACTTACGGTTCAAGAATTAGCCTCAGAAACAGTGGGAAACAGTGCTTCTATACTAATTGCCAGGCGCTGAGACGAATGCCGCCAAGATCGAGCGTCTATGACTTACGGTTCAAGAATTAGCCTCAGAAACAGTGGTTCTGAACATGCTGCCAATAGCTCGCCTGGGAAACATCCAGAGAAGTCCAAGATAGTGTTTTTTTTAGACTGGCTGCCACGAGCTGAAACGAATGCAGCCAAGAGCGAGCGTCTGTGACTTACGGTTCAAGAGTTATTCACAGAAACATGGTTCTGAACTTTGCTGCCAGCCGCGAAAGCGAAAGTAACCAAGATCGAGCGTCTAGGATTTACTTGTGAATAGCTCGCCTGGGAAACTTTCAGTTAAGTCAAAGACAGTGCTTCTATATTAATTGCCAGGCGCTGAGACGAATGCCGCCAAGATCAAGCGTCTAAGACTTACGGTTCAAGAATTAGCCTCAGAAACAGTGGTTTTGAACATGCTGCCAATAGCTCGCCTGGGAAACATCCAGAGAAGTCCAAGATAGTGTTTTTTAGACTGGCTGCCACGAGCTGAAACGAATGCAGCCAAGAGCGAGCGTCTGTGACTTACGGTTCAAGAGTTATTCACAGAAACATGGTTCTGAACTTTGCTGCCAGCCGCGAAAGCGAAAGTAACCAAGATCGAGCGTCTAGGATTTACATGTGAATAGCTCGCCTGGGAAACATCCAGAGAAGTCAAAGACAGTGCTTCTATACTAATTGCCAGGCGCTGAGACGAATGCCGCCAAGATCAAGCGTCTAAGACTTACGGTTCAAGAATTAGCCTCAGAAACAGTGGGAAACAGTGCTTCTATACTAATTGCCAGGCGCTGAGACGAATGCCGCCAAGATCGAGCGTCTATGACTTACGGTTCAAGAATTAGCCTCAGAAACAGTGGTTCTGAACATGCTGCCAATAGCTCGCCTGGGAAACATCCAGAGAAGTCCAAGATAGTGTTTTTTTTAGACTGGCTGCCACGAGCTGAAACGAATGCAGCCAAGAGCGAGCGTCTGTGACTTACGGTTCAAAAGTTATTCACATAAACATGGTTCTGAACTTTGCTGCCAGCCGCGAAAGCCAAAGCAACCAAGATCGAGCGTCTAGGATTTACTTGTGAATAGCTCGCCTGGAAAACTTCCAGAGAAGTCAAAGACAGTGCAGCTATACTAATTGCCAGGCGCTGAGACGAATGCCGCCAAGATCAAGCGTCTAAGACTTACGGTTCAAGAATTAGCCTCAGAAACAGTGGGAAACAGTGCTTCTATACTAATTGCCAGGCGCTGAGACGAATGCCGCCAAGATCGAGCGTCTATGACTTACGGTTCAAGAATTAGCCTCAGAAACAGTGGTTCTGAACATGCTGCCAATAGCTCGCCTGGGAAACATCCAGAGAAGTCCAAGATAGTGTTTTTTTAGACTGGCTGCCACGAGCTGAAACGAATGCAGCCAAGAGCGAGCGTCTGTGACTTACGGTTCAAGAGTTATTCACAGAAACATGGTTCTGAACTTTGCTGCCAGCCGCGAAAGCGAAAGTAACCAAGATCGAGCGTCTAGGATTTACTTGTGAATAGCTCGCCTGGGAAACATCCAGAGAAGTCAAAGACAGTGCTTCTATACTAATTGCCAGGCGCTGAGACGAATGCCGCCAAGATCGAGCGTCTATGACTTACGGTTCAAGAATTAGCCTCAGAAACAGTGGGAAACAGTGCTTCTATACTAATTTCCTGGTGCTGAGACGAATGCCGCCAAGATCGAGCGTCTATGACTTACGGTTCACGAATTAGCCTCAGAAACAGTGGTTCTAAACATGCTGCCAATAGCTCGCCTGGGAAACATCCAGAGAAGTCCAAGATAGTGTTTTTTAGACTGACTGCCACGAGCTGAAACGAATGCAGCCAAGAGCGAGCGTCTGTCACTTACGGTTCAAGAGTTATTCACAGAAACATGGTTCTGAACTTTGCTGCCAGCCGCGAAAGCGAAAATAACTAAGATCGAGCGTCTAGGATTTACTTGTCAATAGCTCGCCTGGGAAACATCCAGTGAAGTCAAAGACAGTGCTTCTATACTAATTGCCAGGCGCTGAGACGAATGCCGCCAAGATCGAGCGTCTATGACTTACGGTTCAAGAATTAGCCTCAGAAACAGTGGGAAACAGTGCTTCTATACTAATTTCCTGGTGCTGAGACGAATGCCGCCAAGATCGAGCGTCTATGACTTACGGTTCACGAATTAGCCTCAGAAACAGTGGTTCTAAACATGCTGCCAATAGCTCGCCTGGGAAACATCCAGAGAAGTCCAAGATAGTGTTTTTTAGACTGACTGCCACGAGCTGAAACGAATGCAGCCAAGAGCGAGCGTCTGTGACTTACGGTTCAAAAGTTATTCTCATAAACATGGTTCTGAACTTTGCTGCCAGCCGCGAAAGCGAAAATAACCAAGATCGAGCGTCTAGGATTTACTTGTCAATAGCTCGCCTGGGAAACATCCAGTGAAGTCAAAGACAGTGCTTCTATACTAATTGCCAGGCGCTGAGACGAATGCCGCCAAGATCGAGAGTCTATGACTTACGGTTCAAGAATTAGCCTCAGAAACAGTGGGAGACAGTGCTTCTATACTAATTTCCTGGTGCTGAGACGAATGCCGCCAAGATCGAGCGTCTATGACTTACGGTTCACGAATTAGCCTCAGAAACAGTGGTTCTAAACATGCTGCCAATAGCTCGCCTGGGAAACATCCAGAGAAGTCCAAGATAGTGTTTTTTAGACTGACTGCCACGAGCTGAAACGAATGCAGCCAAGAGCGAGCGTCTGTCACTTACGGTTCAAGAGTTATTCACAGAAACATGGTTCTGAACTTTGCTGCCAGCCGCGAAAGCGAAAATAACCAAGATCGAGCGTCTAGGATTTACTTGTCAATAGCTCGCCTGGGAAACATCCAGAGAAGTCATAGATAGTGCTTCCATACTAATTGCCAGGCGCTGAGACGAATGCCGCCAAGATCAAGCGTCTAAGACTTACGGTTCAAGAATTAGCCTCAGAAACAGTGGGAAACAGTGCTTCTATACTAATTGCCAGGCGCTGAGACGAATGCCGCCAAGATCGAGCGTCTATGACTTACGGTTCAAGAATTAGCCTCAGAAACAGTGGGAAACAGTGCTTCTATACTAATTGCCAGGCGCTGAGACGAATGCCGCC
>NW_027462941.1:0-24189 GCF_050947455.1 Rhinoderma darwinii
TTTTGAACCGTAAGTCACAGACGCTCGCTCTTGGCTGCATTCCTTTCAGCTCGAGGCAGCCAGTCTAAAAAACACAATCTTGGACTTCTCTGGATGTTTCCCAGGCGAGCTATTGGCAGCATGTTCAGAACCACTGTTTCTGAGGCTAATTCTTGAACCGTAAGTCATAGACGCTCGATCTTGGCGGCATTCGTCTCAGCGCCTGGCAATTAGTATAGAAGCACTGTTCCCACTGTTTCTGAGGCTAATTCTTGAACCGTAAGTCATAGACGCTAGATCTTGGCGGCATTCGTCTCAGCGCCTGGCAATTAGTATAGAAGCACTGTTTCCCACTGTTTCTGAGGCTAATTCTTGAACCGTAAGTCATAGACGCTAGATCTTGGCGGCATTCGTCTCAGCGCCTGGCAATTAGTATAGAAGCACTGTTTCCCACTGTTTCTGAGGCTAATTCTTGAACCGTAAGTCATAGACGCTAGATCTTGGCGGCATTCGTCTCAGCGCCTGGCAATTAGTATAGAAGCACTGTCTTTGACTTCTCTGGATGTTTCCCAGGCGAGCTTTTGACAAGTAAATCCTAGACGCTCGATCTTGGTTATTTTCGCTTTCGCGGCTGGCAGCAAAGTTCAGAACCATGTTTCTGTGAATAACTTTTGAACCGTAAGTCACAGACGCTCGCTCTTGGCTGCATTCGTTTCAGCTCGTGGCAGCCAGTCTAAAAAACACAATCTTGGACTTCTCTGGATGTTTCCCAGACGAGCTATTGGCAGCATGTTCAGAACCACTGTTTCTTAGGCTAATTCTTGAACCGTAAGTCATAGACGCTCGATCTTGGCGGCATTCGTCTCAGCGCCTGGCAATTAGTATAGAAGCACTGTTTCCCACTGTTTCTGAGGCTAATTCTTGAACCGTAAGTCATAGACGCTAGATCTTGGCGGCATTCGTCTCAGCGCCTGGCAATTAGTATGGAAGCACTGTCTTTGACTTCTCTGGATGTTTCCCAGGCGAGCTATTGACAAGTAAATCCTAGACGCTCGATCTTGGTTATTTTCGCTTTCGCGGCTGGCAGCAAAGTTCAGAACCATGTTTCTGTGAATAACTTTTGAACCGTAAGTCACAGACGCTCGCTCTTGGCTGCATTCCTTTCAGCTCGTGGCAGCCAGTCTAAAAAACACAATCTTGGACTTCTCTGGATGTTTCCCAGGCGAGCTATTGGCAGCATGTTCAGAACCACTGTTTCTGAGGCTAATACTTGAACCGTAAGTCATAGACGCTCGATCTTGGCGGCATTCGTCTCAGCGCCTGGCAATTAGTATAGAAGCACTGTTTCCCACTGTTTCTGAGTCTAATTCTTGAACCGTAAGTCATAGACGCTCGATCTTGGCGGCATTCGTCTCAGCGCCTGGCAATTAGTATAGAAGCACTGTTTCCCACTGTTTCTGAGGCTAATTCTTGAACCGTAAGTCATAGACGCTAGATCTTGGCGGCATTCGTCTCAGCGCCTGGCAATTAGTATAGAAGCACTGTTTCCCACTGTTTCTGAGGCTAATTCTTGAACCGTAAGTCATAGACGCTAGATCTTGGCGGCATTCGTCTCAGCGCCTGGCAATTAGTATAGAAGCACTGTCTTTGACTTCTCTGGATGTTTCCCAGGCGAGCTATTGACAATTAAATCCTAGACGCTCGATCTTGGTTATTTTCGCTTTCGCGGCTGGCAGCAAAGTTCAGAACCATGTTTCTGTGAATAACTTTTGAACCGTAAGTCACAGACGCTCGCTCTTGGCTGCATTCGTTTCAGCTCGTGGCAGCCAGTCTAAAAAACACTATCTTGGACTTCTCTGGATGTTTCCCAGACGAGCTATTGGCAGCATGTTCAGAACCACTGTTTCTGAGGCTAATTCTTGAACCGTAAGTCATAGACGCTCGATCTTGGCGGCATTCGTCTCAGCGCCTGGCAATTAGTATAGAATCACTGTTTCCCACTGTTTCTGAGGCTAATTCTTGAACCGTAAGTCATAGACGCTAGATCTTGGCGGCATTAATCTCAGCGCCTGGCAATTAGTATAGAAGCACGGTCTTTGACTTCTCTGGATGTTTCCCAGGCGAGCTATTGACAAGTCAATCCTAGACGCTCGATCTTGGTTATTTTCGCTTTCGCGGCTGGCAGCAAAGTTCAGAACCATGTTTCTGTGAATAACTCTTGAACCGTAAGTCACAGACGCTCGCTCTTGGCTGCATTCGTTTCAGCTCGTGGCAGCCAGTCTAAAAAACACTATCTTGGACTTCTCTGGATGTTTCCCAGGCGAGCTATTGGCAGCATGTTCAGAACCACTGTTTCTGAGGCTAATTCTTGAACCGTAAGTCATAGACGCTCGATCTTGGCGGCATTCGTCTCAGCGCCTGGCAATTAGTATAGAAGCACTGTTTCCCACTGTTTCTGAGGCTAATTCTTGAACCGTAAGTCATAGACGCTAGATCTTGGCGGCATTCGTCTCAGCGCCTGGCAATTAGTATGGAAGCACTGTTTCCCACCTTTTCTGAGGCTAATTCTTGAACCGTAAGTCATAGACGCTAGATCTTGGCGGCATTCGTCTCAGCGCCTGGCAATTAGTATAGAAGCACTGTATTTGACTTCTCTGGATGTTTCCCAGGCGAGCTATTGACAAGTAAATCCTAGACGCTCGATCTTGGTTATTTTCGCTTTCGAGGCTGGCAGCAAAGTTCAGAACCAGGTTTCTGTGAATAACTTTTGAACCGTAAGTCACAGACGCTCGCTCTTGGCTGCATTCGTTTCAGCTCGTGGCAGCCAGTCTAAAAAACACAATCTTGGACTTCTCTGGATGTTTCCCAGGCGAGCTATTGGCAGCATGTTCAGAACCACTTTTTCTGAGGCTAATTCTTGAACCGTAAGTCATAGACGCTCGATCTTGGCGGCATTCGTCTCAGCGCCTGGCAATTAGTATAGAAGCACTGTTTCCCACTGTTTCTGAGGCTAATTCTTGAACCGTAAGTCATAGACGCTCGATCTTGGCGCCATTCGTCTCAGCGCCTGGCAATTAGTATAGAAGCACTGTCTTTGACTTCTCTGGATGTTCCAGGCGAGCTATTGACAAGTAAATCCTAGACGCTCGATCTTGGTTATTTTCGCTTTCGCGGCTGGCAGCAAAGTTCAGAACCATGTTTCTGTGAATATCTTTTGAACCGTAAGTCACAGACGCTCGCTCTTGGCTGCATTCGTTTCAGCTCGTGGCAGCCAGTCTAAAAAACACAATCTTGGACTTCTCTGGATGTTTCCCAGGCGAGCTATTGGCAGCATGTTCAGAACCACTGTTTCTGAGGCTAATTCTTGAACCGTAAGTCATAGACGCTCGATCTTGGCGGCATTCGTCTCAGCGCCTGGCAATTAGTATAGAAGCACTGTTTCCCACTGTTTCTGAGGCTAATTCTTGAACCGTAAGTCATAGACGCTAGATCGTGGCGGCATTCGTCTCAGCGCCTGGCAATTAGTATAGAAGCACTGTTTCCCACTGTTTCTGAGGCTAATTCTTGAACCGTAAGTCATAGACGCTCGATCTTGGCGGCATTTGTCTCAGCGCCTGGCAATTAGTATAGAAGCACTGTTTCCCACTGTTTCTGAGGCTAATTCTTGAACCGTAAGTCATAGACGCTCGATCTTGGCGGCATTCGTCTCAGCGCCTGGCAATTAGTATAGAAGCACTGTTTCCCACTGTTTCTGAGGCTAATTCTTGAACCGTAAGTCATAGACGCTAGATCTTGGCGGCATTCGTCTCAGCGCCTGGCAATTAGTATAGAAGCACTGTCTTTGACTTCTCTGGATGTTTCCCAGGCGAGCTATTGACAAGTAAATCCTAGACGCTCGATCTTGGTTATTTTCGCTTTCGCGGCTGGCAGCAAAGTTCAGAACCATGTTTCTGTGAATAACTCTTGAACCGTAAGTCACAGACGCTCGCTCTTGGCTGCATTCGTTTCAGCTCGTGGCAGCCAGTCTAAAAAACACAATCTTGGACTTCTCTGGATGTTTCCCAGGCGAGCTATTGGCAGCATGTTCAGAACCACTTTTTCTGAGGCTAATTCTTGAACCGTAAGTCATAGACGCTCGATCTTGGCGGCATTCGTCTCAGCGCCTGGCAATTAGTATAGAAGCACTGTTTCCCACTGTTTCTGAGGCTAATTCTTGAACCGTAAGTCATAGACGCTAGATCGTGGCGGCATTCGTCTCAGCGCCTGGCAATTAGTATAGAAGCACTGTTTCCCACTGTTTCTGAGGCTAATTCTTGAACCGTAAGTCATAGACGCTCGATCTTGGCGGCATTTGTCTCAGCGCCTGGCAATTAGTATAGAAGCACTGTTTCCCACTGTTTCTGAGGCTAATTCTTGAACCGTAAGTCATAGACGCTCGATCTTGGCGGCATTCGTCTCAGCGCCTGGCAATTAGTATAGAAGCACTGTTTCCCACTGTTTCTGAGGCTAATTCTTGAACCGTAAGTCATAGACGCTAGATCTTGGCGGCATTCGTCTCAGCGCCTGGCAATTAGTATAGAAGCACTGTCTTTGACTTCTCTGGATGTTTCCCAGGCGAGCTATTGACAAGTAAATCCTAGACGCTCGATCTTGGTTATTTTCGCTTTCGCGGCTGGCAGCAAAGTTCAGAACCATGTTTCTGTGAATAACTCTTGAACCGTAAGTCACAGACGCTCGCTCTTGGCTGCATTCGTTTCAGCTCGTGGCAGCCAGTCTAAAAAACACTATCTTGGACTTCTCTGGATGTTTCCCAGGCGAGCTATTGGCAGCATGTTCAGAACCACTGTTTCTGAGGCTAATTCTTGAACCGTAAGTCATAGACGCTCGATCTTGGCGGCATTCGTCTCAGCGCCTGGCAATTAGTATAGAAGCACTGTTTCCCACTGTTTCTGAGGCTAATTCTTGAACCGTAAGTCATAGACGCTAGATCTTGGCGGCATTCGTCTCAGCGCCTGGCAATTAGTATAGAAGCCCTGTCTTTGACTTCTCTGGATGTTTCCCAGGCGAGCTATTGACAAGTAAATCCTAGACGCTCGATCTTGGTTATTTTCGCTTTCGCGGCTGGCAGCAAAGTTCAGAACCATGTTTCTGTGAATAACTCTTGAACCGTAAGTCACAGACGCTCGCTCTTGGCTGCATTCGTTTCAGCTCGTGGCAGCCAGTCTAAAAAACACTAGTTTGGACTTCTCTGGATGTTTCCCAGGCGAGCTATTGGCAGCATGTTCAGAACCACTGTTTCTGAGGCTAATTCTTGAACCGTAAGTCATAGACGCTCGATCTTGGCGGCATTCGTCTCAGCGCCTGGCAATTAGTATAGAAGCACTGTTTCCCACTGTTTCTGAGGCTAATTCTTGAACCGTAAGTCATAGACGCTAGATCTTGGCGGCATTCGTCTCAGCGCCTGGCAATTAGTATAGAAGCCCTGTCTTTGACTTCTCTGGATGTTTCCCAGGCGAGCTATTGACAAGTAAATCCTAGACGCTCGATCTTGGTTATTTTCGCTTTCGCGGCTGGCAGCAAAGTTCAGAACCATGTTTCTGTGAATAACTTTTGAACCGTAAGTCACAGACGCTCGCTCTTGGCTGCATTCCTTTCAGCTCGTGGCAGCCAGTCTAAAAAACACAATCTTGGACTTCTCTGGATGTTTCCCAGGCGAGCTATTGGCAGCATGTTCAGAACCACTGTTTCTGAGGCTAATTCTTGAACCGTAAGTCATAGACGCTCGATCTTGGCGGCATTCGTCTCAGCGCCTGGCAATTAGTATAGAAGCACTGTTTCCCACTGTTTCTGAGGCTAATTCTTGAACCGTAAGTCATAGACGCTAGATCTTGGCGGCATTCGTCTCAGCGCCTGGCAATTAGTATAGAAGCACTGTTTCCCACTGTTTCTGAGGCTAATTCTTGAACCGTAAGTCATAGACGCTAGATCTTGGCGGCATTCGTCTCAGCGCCTGGCAATTAGTATAGAAGCACGGTCTTTGACTTCTCTGGATGTTTCCCAGGCGAGCTATTGACAAGTAAATCCTAGACGCTCGATCTTGGTTATTTTCGCTTTCTCGGCTGGCAGCAAAGTTCAGAACCATGTTTCTGTGAATAACTCTTGAACCGTAAGTCACAGACGCTCGCTCTTGGCTGCATTCGTTTCAGCTCGTGGCAGCCAGTCTAAAAAACACAATCTTGGACCTCTCTGGATGTTTCCCAGGCGAGCTATTGGCAGCATGTTCAGAACCACTGTTTCTGAGGCTAATTCTTGAACCGTAAGTCATAGACGCTCGATCTTGGCGGCATTCGTCTCAGCGCCTGGCAATTAGTATAGAAGCACTGTTTCCCACTGTTTCTGAGGCTAATTCTTGAACCGTAAGTCATAGACGCTAGATCTTGGCGGCATTCGTCTCAGCGCCTGGCAATTAGTATAGAAGCACTGTTTCCCACTGTTTCTGAGGCTAATTCTTGAACCGTAAGTCATAGACGCTAGATCTTGGCGGCATTCGTCTCAGCGCCTGGCAATTAGTATAGAAGCAATGTCTTTGACTTCTCTGGATGTTTCCCAGGCGAGCTATTGACAAGTAAATCCTAGACGCTCGATCTTGGTTATTTTCGCTTTCGCGGCTGGCAGCAAAGTTCAGAACCATGTTTCTGTGAATAACTTTTGAACCGTAAGTCACAGACGCTCGCTCTTGGCTGCATTCGTTTCAGCTCGTGGCAGCCAGTCTAAAAAACACTATCTTGGACTTCTCTGGATGTTTCCCAGACGAGCTATTGGTAGCATGTTCAGAACCACTGTTTCTGAGGCTAATTCTTGAACCGTAAGTCATAGACGCTAGATCTTGGCGGCATTCGTCTCAGCGCCTGGCAATTAGTATAGAAGCACTGTTTCCCACTGTTTCTGAGGCTAATTCTTGAACCGTAAGTCATAGACGCTAGATCTTGGCGGCATTCGTCTCAGCGCCTGGCAATTAGTATAGAAGCAATGTCTTTGACTTCTCTGGATGTTTCCCAGGCGAGCTATTGACAAGTAAATCCTAGACGCTCGATCTTGGTTATTTTCGCTTTCGCGGCTGGCAGCAAAGTTCAGAACCATGTTTCTGTGAATAACTTTTGAACCGTAAGTCACAGACGCTCGCTCTTGGCTGCATTCGTTTCAGCTCGTGGCAGCCAGTCTAAAAAACACTATCTTGGACTTCTCTGGATGTTTCCCAGACGAGCTATTGGTAGCATGTTCAGAACCACTGTTTCTGAGGCTAATTCTTGAACCGTAAGTCATAGACGCTAGATCTTGGCGGCATTCGTCTCAGCGCCTGGCAATTAGTATAGAAGCACTGTTTCCCACTGTTTCTGAGGCTAATTCTTGAACCGTAAGTCATAGACGCTAGATCTTGGCGGCATTCGTCTCAGCGCCTGGCAATTAGTAAAGAAGCAGTGTTTCCCACTGTTTCTGAGGCTAATTCTTGAACCGTAAGTCATAGACGCTAGATCTTGGCGGCTTTCGTCTCAGCGCCTGGCAATTAGTATAGAAGCACTGTCTTTGACTTCTCTGGATGTTTCCCAGGCGAGCTATTGACAAGTAAATCCTAGACGCTCGATCTTGGTTATTTTCGCTTTCGCGGCTGGCAGCAAAGTTCAGAACCATGTTTCTGTGAATAACTTTTGAACCGTAAGTCACAGAGGCTCGCTCTTGGCTGCATTCGTTTCAGCTCGTGGCAGCCAGTCTAAAAAACACTATCTTGGACTTCTCTGGATGTTTCCCAGACGAGCTATTGGCAGCATGTTCAGAACCACTGTTTCTGAGGCTAATTCTTGAACCGTAAGTCATAGACGCTCGATCTTGGCGGCATTCGTCTCAGCGCCTGGCAATTAGTATAGAATCACTGTTTCCCACTGTTTCTGAGGCTAATTCTTGAACCGTAAGTCATAGACGCTAGATCTTGGCGGCATTAATCTCAGCGCCTGGCAATTAGTATAGAAGCACGGTCTTTGACTTCTCTGGATGTTTCCCAGGCGAGCTATTGACAAGTAAATCCTAGACGCTCGATCTTGGTTATTTTCGCTTTCGCGGCTGGCAGCAAAGTTCAGAACCATGTTTCTGTGAATAACTCTTGAACCGTAAGTCACAGACGCTCGCTCTTGGCTGCATTCGTTTCAGCTCGTGGCAGCCAGTCTAAAAAACACCATCTTGGACTTCTCTGGATGTTTCCCAGGCGAGGTATTGGCAGCATGTTCAGAACCACTGTTTCTGAGGCTAATTCTTGAACCGTAAGTCATAGACGCTCGATCTTGGCGGCATTCGTCTCAGCGCCTGGCAATTAGTATAGAAGCACTGTTTCCCACTGTTTCTGAGGTTAATTCTTGAACCGTAAGTCATAGACGCTAGATCTTGGCGGCATTCGTCTCAGCGCCTGGCAATTAGTATAGAAGCACTGTTTCCCACTGTTTCTGAGGCTAATTCTTGAACCGTAAGTCATAGACTCTAGATCTTGGCGGCATTCGTCTCAGCGCCTGGCAATTAGTATAGAAGCACTGTCTTTGACTTCTCTGGATGTTTCCCAGGCGAGCTTTTGACAAGTAAATCCTAGACGCTCGATCTTGGTTATTTTCGCTTTCGCGGCTGGCAGCAAAGTTCAGAACCATGTTTCTGTGAATAACTTTTGAACCGTAAGTCACAGACGCTCGCTCTTGGCTGCATTCGTTTCAGCTCGTGGCAGCCAGTCTAAAAAACACAATCTTGGACTTCTCTGGATGTTTCCCAGACGAGCTATTGGCAGCATGTTCAGAACCACTGTTTCTGAGGCTAATTCTTGAACCGTAAGTCATAGACGCTCGATCTTGGCGGCATTCGTCTCAGCGCCTGGCAATTAGTATAGAAGCACTGTTTTCCACTGTTTCTGAGGCTAATTCTTGAACCGTAAGTCATAGACGCTAGATCTTGGCGGCATTCGTCTCAGCGCCTGGCAATTAGTATAGAAGCTCTGTCTTTGACTTCTCTGGATGTTTCCCAGGCGAGCTATTGACAAGTAAATCCTAGACGCTCGATCTTGGTTATTTTCGCTTTCGCGGCTGGCAGCAAAGTTTAGAACCATGTTTCTGTGAATAACTCTTGAACCGTAAGTCACAGACGCTCGCTCTTGGCTGCATTCGTTTCAGCTCGTGGCAGACAGTCTAAAAAACACTATCTTGGACTTCTCTGGATGTTTCCCAGGCGAGCTATTGGCAGCATGTTCAGAACCACTGTTTCCGAGGCTAATTCTTGAACCGTAAGTCATAGACGCTCGATCTTGGCGGCATTCGTCTCAGCGCCTGGCAATTAGTATAGAAGCACTGTTTCCCACTGTTTCTGAGGCTAATTCTTGAACCGTAAGTCATAGACGCTAGATCTTGGCGGCATTCGTCTCAGCGCCTGGCAATTAGTATAGAAGCACGGTCTTTGACTTATCTGGATGTTTCCCAGGCGAGCTATTGACAAGTAAATCCTAGACGCTCGATCTTGGTTATTTTCGCTTTCTCGGCTGGCAGCAAAGTTCAGAACCATGTTTCTGTGAATAACTCTTGAACCGTAAGTCACAGACGCTCGCTCTTGGCTGCATTCGTTTCAGCTCGTGGCAGCCAGTCTAAAAAACACAATCTTGGACCTCTCTGGATGTTTCCCAGGCGAGCTATTGGCAGCATGTTCAGAACCACTGTTTCTGAGGCTAATTCTTGAACCGTAAGTCATAGACGCTCGATCTTGGCGGCATTCGTCTCAGCGCCTGGCAATTAGTATAGAAGCACTGTTTCCCACTGTTTCTGAGGCTAATTCTTGAACCGTAAGTCATAGACGCTAGATCTTGGCGGCATTCGTCTCAGCGCCTGGCAATTAGTATAGAAGCACTGTTTCCCACTGTTTCTGAGGCTAATTCTTGAACCGTAAGTCATAGACGCTAGATCTTGGCGGCATTCGTCTCAGCGCCTGGCAATTAGTATAGAAGCAATGTCTTTGACTTCTCTGGATGTTTCCCAGGCGAGCTATTGACAAGTAAATCCTAGACGCTCGATCTTGGTTATTTTCGCTTTCGCGGCTGGCAGCAAAGTTCAGAACCATGTTTCTGTGAATAACTTTTGAACCGTAAGTCACAGACGCTCGCTCTTGGCTGCATTCGTTTCAGCTCGTGGCAGCCAGTCTAAAAAACACTATCTTGGACTTCTCTGGATGTTTCCCAGACGAGCTATTGGCAGCATGTTCAGAACCACTGTTTCTGAGGCTAATTCTTGAACCGTAAGTCATAGACTCTCGATCTTGGCGGCATTCGTCTCAGCGCCTGGCAATTAGTATAGAATCACTGTTTCCCACTGTTTCTGAGGCTAATTCTTGAACCGTAAGTCATAGACGCTAGATCTTGGCGGCATTAATCTCAGCGCCTGGCAATTAGTATAGAAGCACGGTCTTTGACTTCTCTGGATGTTTCCCAGGCGAGCTATTGACAAGTAAATCCTAGACGCTCGATCTTGGTTATTTTCGCTTTCGCGGCTGGCAGCAAAGTTCAAAACCATGTTTCTGTGAATAACTCTTGAACCGTAAGTCACACACGCTCGCTCTTGGCTGCATTCGTTTCAGCTCGTGGCAGCCAGTCTAAAAAACACAATCTTGGACCTCTCTGGATGTTTCCCAGGCGAGCTATTGGCAGCATGTTCAGAACCACTGTTTTTTGAGGCTAATTCTTGAACCGTAAGTCATAGACGCTCGATCTTGGCGGCATTCGTCTCAGCGCCTGGCAATTAGTATAGAAGCACTGTTTCCCACTGTTTCTGAGGCTAATTCTTGAACCGTAAGTCATAGACGCTAGATCTTGGCGGCATTCGTCTCAGCGCCTGGCAATTAGTAAAGAAGCACTGTTTCCCACTGTTTCTGAGGCTAATTCTTGAACCGTAAGTCATAGACGCTAGATCTTGGCGGCATTCGTCTCAGCGCCTGGCAATTAGTATAGAAGCACTGTCTTTGACTTCTCTGGATGTTTCCCAGGCGAGCTATTGACAAGTAAATCCTAGACGCTCGATCTTGGTTATTTTCGCTTTCGCGGCTGGTAGCAAAGTTCAGAACCATGTTTCTGTGAATAACTTTTGAACCGTAAGTCACAGACGCTCGCTCTTGGCTGCATTCGTTTCAGCTCGTGGCAGCCAGTCTAAAAAACACAATCTTGGACCTCTCTGGATGTTTCCCAGGCGAGCTATTGGCAGCATGTTCAGAACCACTGTTTCTGAGGCTAATTCTTGAACCGTAAGTCATAGACGCTCGATCTTGGCGGCATTCGTCTCAGCGCCTGGCAATTAGTATAGAAGCACTGTTTCCCACTGTTTCTGAGGCTAATTCTTGAACCGTAAGTCATAGACGCTAGATCTTGGCGGCATTCGTCTCAGCGCCTGGCAATTAGTATAGAAGCACTGTTTCCCACTGTTTCTGAGGCTAATTCTTGAACCGTAAGTCATAGACGCTAGATCTTGGCGGCATTCGTCTCAGCGCCTGGCAATTAGTATAGAAGCAATGTCTTTGACTTCTCTGGATGTTTCCCAGGCGAGCTATTGACAAGTAAATCCTAGACGCTCGATCTTGGTTATTTTCGCTTTCGCGGCTGGCAGCAAAGTTCAGAACCATGTTTCTGTGAATAACTTTTGAACCGTAAGTCACAGACGCTCGCTCTTGGCTGCATTCGTTTCAGCTCGTGGCAGCCAGTCTAAAAAACACTATCTTGGACTTCTCTGGATGTTTCCCAGACGAGCTATTGGCAGCATGTTCAGAACCACTGTTTCTGAGGCTAATTCTTGAACCGTAAGTCATAGACGCTCGATCTTAGCGGCATTCGTCTCAGCGCCTGGCAATTAGTATAGAATCACTGTTTCCCACTGTTTCTGAGGCTAATTCTTGAACCGTAAGTCATAGACGCTAGATCTTGGCGGCATTAATCTCAGCGCCTGGCAATTAGTATAGAAGCACGGTCTTTGACTTCTCTGGATGTTTCCCAGGCGAGCTATTGACAAGTAAATCCTAGACGCTCGATCTTGGTTATTTTCGCTTTCGCGGCTGGCAGCAAAGTTCAGAACCATGTTTCTGTGAATAACTCTTGAACCGTAAGTCACAGACGCTCGCTCTTGGCTGCATTCGTTTCAGCTCGTGGCAGCCAGTCTAAAAAACACCATCTTGGACTTCTCTGGATGTTTCCCAGGCGAGCTATTGGCAGCATGTTCAGAACCACTGTTTCTGAGGCTAATTCTTGAACCGTAAGTCATAGACGCTCGATCTTGGCGGCATTCGTCTCAGCGCCTGGCAATTAGTATAGAAGCACTGTTTCCCACTGTTTCTGAGGTTAATTCTTGAACCGTAAGTCATAGACGCTAGATCTTGGCGGCATTCGTCTCAGCGCCTGGCAATTAGTATAGAAGCACTGTTTCCCACTGTTTCTGAGGCTAATTCTTGAACCGTAAGTCATAGACTCTAGATCTTGGCGGCATTCGTCTCAGCGCCTGGCAATTAGTATAGAAGCACTGTCTTTGACTTCTCTGGATGTTTCCCAGGCGAGCTTTTGACAAGTAAATCCTAGACGCTCGATCTTGGTTATTTTCGCTTTCGCGGCTGGCAGCAAAGTTCAGAACCATGTTTCTGTGAATAACTTTTGAACCGTAAGTCACAGACGCTCGCTCTTGGCTGCATTCGTTTCAGCTCGTGGCAGCCAGTCTAAAAAACACAATCTTGGACTTCTCTGGATGTTTCCCAGACGAGCTATTGGCAGCATGTTCAGAACCACTGTTTCTGAGGCTAATTCTTGAACCGTAAGTCATAGACGCTCGATCTTGGCGGCATTCGTCTCAGCGCCTGGCAATTAGTATAGAAGCACTGTTTTCCACTGTTTCTGAGGCTAATTCTTGAACCGTAAGTCATAGACGCTAGATCTTGGCGGCATTCGTCTCAGCGCCTGGCAATTAGTATAGAAGCACGGTCTTTGACTTCTTCTGAGGCTAATTCTTGAACCGTAAGTCATAGACTCTAGATCTTGGCGGCATTCGTCTCAGCGCCTGGCAATTAGTATAGAAGCACTGTCTTTGACTTCTCTGGATGTTTCCCAGGCGAGCTTTTGACAAGTAAATCCTAGACGCTCGATCTTGGTTATTTTCGCTTTCGCGGCTGGCAGCAAAGTTCAGAACCATGTTTCTGTGAATAACTTTTGAACCGTAAGTCACAGACGCTCGCTCTTGGCTGCATTCGTTTCAGCTCGTGGCAGCCAGTCTAAAAAACACAATCTTGGACTTCTCTGGATGTTTCCCAGACGAGCTATTGGCAGCATGTTCAGAACCACTGTTTCTGAGGCTAATTCTTGAACCGTAAGTCATAGACGCTCGATCTTGGCGGCATTCGTCTCAGCGCCTGGCAATTAGTATAGAAGCACTGTTTTCCACTGTTTCTGAGGCTAATTCTTGAACCGTAAGTCATAGACGCTAGATCTTGGCGGCATTCGTCTCAGCGCCTGGCAATTAGTATAGAAGCACGGTCTTTGACTTCTCTGGATGTTTCCCAGGCGAGCTTTTGACAAGTAAATCCTAGACGCTCGATCTTGGTTATTTTCGCTTTCGCGGCTGGCAGCAAAGTTCAGAACCATGTTTCTGTGAATAACTTTTGAACCGTAAGTCACAGACGCTCGCTCTTGGCTGCATTCCTTTCAGCTCGTGGCAGCCAGTCTAAAAAACACAATCTTGGACTTTTCTGGATGTTTCCCAGGCGAGCTATTGGCAGCATGTTCAGAACCACTGTTTCTGAGGCTAATTCTTGAACCGTAAGTCATAGACGCTCGATCTTGGCGGCATTCGTCTCAGCGCCTGGCAATTAGTATAGAAGCACTGTTTCCCACTGTTTCTGAGGCTAATGCTTGAACCGTAAGTCATAGACGCTAGATCTTGGCGGCATTCGTCTCAGCGCCTGGCAATTAGTATAGAAGCACTGTTTCCCACTGTTTCTGAGGCTAATTCTTGAACCGTAAGTCATAGACGCTAGATCTTGGCGGCATTCGTCTCAGCGCCTGGCAATTAGTATAGAAGTACTGTTTCCCACTGTTTCTGAGGCTAATTCTTAAACCGTAAGTCATAGACGCTAGATCTTGGCGGCATTCGTCTCAGCGCCTGGCAATTAGTATAGGAGCACTGTCTTTGACTTCTCTGGATGTTTCCCAGGCGAGCTATTGACAAGTAAATCCTAGACGCTCGATCTTGGTTATTTTCGCTTTCGCGGCTGGCAGCAAAGTTCAGAACCATGTTTCTGTGAATAACTTTTGAACCGTAAGTCACAGACGCTCGCTCTTGGCTGCATTCGTTTCAGCTCGTGGCAGCCAGTCTAAAAAACACTATCTTGGACTTCTCTGGATGTTTCCCAGACGAGCTATTGGCAGCATGTTCAGAACCACTGTTTCTGAGGCTAATTCTTGAACCGTAAGTCATAGACTCTCGATCTTGGCGGCATTCGTCTCAGCGCCTGGCAATTAGTATAGAATCACTGTTTCCCACTGTTTCTGAGGCTAATTCTTGAACCGTAAGTCATAGACGCTAGATCTTGGCGGCATTAATCTCAGCGCCTGGCAATTAGTATAGAAGCACGGTCTTTGACTTCTCTGGATGTTTCCCAGGCGAGCTATTGACAAGTAAATCCTAGACGCTCGATCTTGGTTATTTTCGCTTTCGCGGCTGGCAGCAAAGTTCAGAACCATGTTTCTGTGAATAACTCTTGAACCGTAAGTCACACACGCTCGCTCTTGGCTGCATTCGTTTCAGCTCGTGGCAGCCAGTCTAAAAAACACAATCTTGGACCTCTCTGGATGTTTCCCAGGCGAGCTATTGGCAGCATGTTCAGAACCACTGTTTCTGAGGCTAATTCTTGAACCGTAAGTCATAGACGCTCGATCTTGGCGGCATTCGTCTCAGCGCCTGGCAATTAGTATAGAAGCACTGTTTCCCACTGTTTCTGAGGCTAATTCTTGAACCGTAAGTCATAGACGCTAGATCTTGGCGGCATTCGTCTCAGCGCCTGGCAATTAGTAAAGAAGCACTGTTTCCCACTGTTTCTGAGGCTAATTCTTGAACCGTAAGTCATAGACGCTAGATCTTGGCGGCATTCGTCTCAGCGCCTGGCAATTAGTATAGAAGCACTGTCTTTGACTTCTCTGGATGTTTCCCAGGCGAGCTATTGACAAGTAAATCCTAGACGCTCGATCTTGGTTATTTTCGCTTTCGCGGCTGGCAGCAAAGTTCAGAACCATGTTTCTGTGAATAACTTTTGAACCGTAAGTCACAGACGCTCGCTCTTGGCTGCATTCCTTTCAGCTCGTGGCAGCCAGTCTAAAAAACACAATCTTGGACTTTTCTGGATGTTTCCCAGGCGAGCTATTGGCAGCATGTTCAGAACCACTGTTTCTGAGGCTAATTCTTGAACCGTAAGTCATAGACGCTCGATCTTGGCGGCATTCGTCTCAGCGCCTGGCAATTAGTATAGAAGCACTGTTTCCCACTGTTTCTGAGGCTAATGCTTGAACCGTAAGTCATAGACGCTAGATCTTGGCGGCATTCGTCTCAGCGCCTGGCAATTAGTATAGAAGCACTGTTTCCCACTGTTTCTGAGGCTAATTCTTGAACCGTAAGTCATAGACGCTAGATCTTGGCGGCATTCGTCTCAGCGCCTGGCAATTAGTATAGAAGTACTGTTTCCCACTGTTTCTGAGGCTAATTCTTGAACCGTAAGTCATAGACGCTAGATCTTGGCGGCATTCGTCTCAGCGCCTGGCAATTAGTATAGAAGCACTGTCTTTGACTTCTCTGGATGTTTCCCAGGCGAGCTATTGACAAGTAAATCCTAGACGCTCGATCTTGGTTATTTTCGCTTTCGCGGCTGGCAGCAAAGTTCAGAACCATGTTTCTGTGAATAACTTTTGAACCGTAAGTCACAGACGCTCGCTCTTGGCTGCATTCGTTTCAGCTCGTGGCAGCCAGTCTAAAAAACACTATCTTGGACTTCTCTGGATGTTTCCCAGACGAGCTATTGGCAGCATGTTCAGAACCACTGTTTCTGAGGCTAATTCTTGAACCGTAAGTCATAGACTCTCGATCTTGGCGGCATTCGTCTCAGCGCCTGGCAATTAGTATAGAATCACTGTTTCCCACTGTTTCTGAGGCTAATTCTTGAACCGTAAGTCATAGACGCTAGATCTTGGCGGCATTAATCTCAGCGCCTGGCAATTAGTATAGAAGCACGGTCTTTGACTTCTCTGGATGTTTCCCAGGCGAGCTATTGACAAGTAAATCCTAGACGCTCGATCTTGGTTATTTTCGCTTTCGCGGCTGGCAGCAAAGTTCAGAACCATGTTTCTGTGAATAACTCTTGAACCGTAAGTCACACACGCTCGCTCTTGGCTGCATTCGTTTCAGCTCGTGGCAGCCAGTCTAAAAAACACAATCTTGGACCTCTCTGGATGTTTCCCAGGCGAGCTATTGGCAGCATGTTCAGAACCACTGTTTCTGAGGCTAATTCTTGAACCGTAAGTCATAGACGCTCGATCTTGGCGGCATTCGTCTCAGCGCCTGGCAATTAGTATAGAAGCACTGTTTCCCACTGTTTCTGAGGCTAATTCTTGAACCGTAAGTCATAGACGCTAGATCTTGGCGGCATTCGTCTCAGCGCCTGGCAATTAGTAAAGAAGCACTGTTTCCCACTGTTTCTGAGGCTAATTCTTGAACCGTAAGTCATAGACGCTAGATCTTGGCGGCATTCGTCTCAGCGCCTGGCAATTAGTATAGAAGCACTGTCTTTGACTTCTCTGGATGTTTCCCAGGCGAGCTATTGACAAGTAAATCCTAGACGCTCGATCTTGGTTATTTTCGCTTTCGCGGCTGGCAGCAAAGTTCAGAACCATGTTTCTGTGAATAACTTTTGAACCGTAAGTCACAGACGCTCGCTCTTGGCTGCATTCGTTTCAGCTCGTGGCAGCCAGTCTAAAAAACACTATCTTGGACTTCTCTGGATGTTTCCCAGACGAGCTATTGGCAGCATGTTCAGAACCACTGTTTCTGAGGCTAATTCTTGAACCGTAAGTCATAGACGCTCGATCTTGGCGGCATTCGTCTCAGCGCCTGGCAATTAGTATAGAATCAGTTTCCCACTGTTTCTGAGGCTAATTCTTGAACCGTAAGTCATAGACGCTAGATCTTGGCGGCATTAATCTCAGCGCCTGGCAATTAGTATAGAAGCACGGTCTTTGACTTCTCTGGATGTTTCCCAGGCGAGCTATTGACAAGTAAATCCTAGACGCTCGATCTTGGTTATTTTCGCTTTCGCGGCTGGCAGCAAAGTTCAGAACCATGTTTCTGTGAATAACTCTTGAACCGTAAGTCACAGACGCTCGCTCTTGGCTGCATTCGTTTCAGCTCGTGGCAGCCAGTCTAAAAAACACCATCTTGGACTTCTCTGGATGTTTCCCAGGCGAGCTATTGGCAGCATGTTCAGAACCACTGTTTCTGAGGCTAATTCTTGAACCGTAAGTCATAGACGCTCGATCTTGGCGGCATTCGTCTCAGCGCCTGGCAATTAGTATAGAAGCACTGTTTCCCACTGTTTCTGAGGTTAATTCTTGAACCGTAAGTCATAGACGCTAGATCTTGGCGGCATTCGTCTCAGCGCCTGGCAATTAGTATAGAAGCACTGTTTCCCACTGTTTCTGAGGCTAATTCTTGAACCGTAAGTCATAGACTCTAGATCTTGGCGGCATTCGTCTCAGCGCCTGGCAATTAGTATAGAAGCACTGTCTTTGACTTCTCTGGATGTTTCCCAGGCGAGCTTTTGACAAGTAAATCCTAGACGCTCGATCTTGGTTATTTTCGCTTTCGCGGCTGGCAGCAAAGTTCAGAACCATGTTTCTGTGAATAACTTTTGAACCGTAAGTCACAGACGCTCGCTCTTGGCTGCATTCGTTTCAGCTCGTGGCAGCCAGTCTAAAAAACACAATCTTGGACTTCTCTGGATGTTTCCCAGACGAGCTATTGGCAGCATGTTCAGAACCACTGTTTCTGAGGCTAATTCTTGAACCGTAAGTCATAGACGCTCGATCTTGGCGGCATTCGTCTCAGCGCCTGGCAATTAGTATAGAAGCACTGTTTTCCACTGTTTCTGAGGCTAATTCTTGAACCGTAAGTCATAGACGCTAGATCTTGGCGGCATTCGTCTCAGCGCCTGGCAATTAGTATAGAAGCACTGTCTTTGACTTCTCTGGATGTTTCCCAGGCGAGCTTTTGACAAGTAAATCCTAGACGCTCGATCTTGGTTATTTTCGCTTTCGCGGCTGGCAGCAAAGTTCAGAACCATTTTTCTGTGAATAACTTTTGAACCGTAAGTCACAGACGCTCGCTCTTGGCTGCATTCCTTTCAGCTCGTGGCAGCCAGTCTAAAAAACACAATCTTGGACTTCTCTGGATGTTTCCCAGGCGAGCTATTGGCAGCATGTTCAGAACCACTGTTTCTGAGGCTAATTCTTGAACCGTAAGTCATAGACGCTCGATCTTGGCGGCATTCGTCTCAGCGCCTGGCAATTAGTATAGAAGCACTGTTTCCCACTGTTTCTGAGGCTAATTCTTGAACCGTAAGTCATAGACGCTAGATCTTGGCGGCATTCGTCTCAGCGCCTGGCAATTAGTATAGAAGCACTGTTTCCCACTGTTTCTGAGGCTAATTCTTGAACCGTAAGTCATAGATGCTAGATCTTGGCGGCATTCGTCTCAGCGCCTGGCAATTAGTATAGAAGCACTGTTTCCCACTGTTTATGAGGCTAATTCTTGAACCGTAAGTCATAGACGCTAGATCTTGGCGGCATTCGTCTCAGCGCCTGGCAATTAGTATAGAAGCACTGTCTTTGACTTATCTGGATGTTTCCCAGGCGAGCTATTGACAAGTTAATCCTAGACGCTCGATCTTGGTTATTTTCGCTTTCGCGGCTGGCAGCAAAGTTCAGAACCATGTTTCTGTGAATAACTCTTGAACCGTAAGTCACAGACGCTCGCTCTTGGCTGCATTCGTTTCAGCTCGTGGCAGCCAGTCTAAAAAACACTATCTTGGACTTTTCTGGATGTTTCCCAGGCGAGCTATTGGCAGCATGTTCAGAACCACTGTTTCTGAGGCTAATTCTTGAACCGTAAGTCATAGACGCTAGATCTTGGCGGCATTCGTCTCAGCGCCTGGCAATTAGTATAGAAGCACTGTCTTTGACTTCTCTGGATGTTTCCCAGGCGAGCTATTGACAAGTAAATCATAGACGCTCGATCTTGGCGGCATTCGTCTCAGCGCCTGGCAATTAGTATAGAAGCACTGTTTCCCACTGTTTCTGAGGCTAATTCTTGAACCGTAAGTCATAGACGCTAGATCTTGGCGGCATTCGTCTCAGCGCCTGGCAATTAGTATAGAAGCACTGTTTCCCACTGTTTCTGAGGCTAATTCTTGAACCGTAAGTCATAGACGCTAGATCTTGGCGGCATTCGTCTCAGCGCCTGGCAATTAGTATAGAAGCACTGTCTTTGACTTCTCTGGATGTTTCCCAGGCGAGCTATTGACAAGTAAATCCTAGACGCTCGATCTTGGTTATTTTCGCTTTCGCGGCTGGCAGCAAAGTTCAGAACCATGTTTCTGTGAATAACTTTTGAACCGTAAGTCACAGACGCTCGCTCTTGGCTGCATTCGTTTCAGCTCGTGGCAGCCAGTCTAAAAAACACTATCTTGGACTTCTCTGGATGTTTCCCAGACGAGCTATTGGCAGCATGTTCAGAACCACTGTTTCTGAGGCTAATTCTTGAACCGTAAGTCATAGACGCTCGATCTTGGCGGCATTCGTCTCAGCGCCTGGCAATTAGTATAGAAGCACTGTTTCCCACTGTTTCTGAGGCTAATTCTTGAACCGTAAGTCATAGACGCTAGATCTTGGCGGCATTCGTCTCAGCGCCTGGCAATTAGTATAGAAGCACGGTCTTTGACTTCTCTGGATGTTTCCCAGGCGAGCTATTGACAAGTAAATCCTAGACGCTCGATCTTGGTTATTTTCGCTTTCGCGGCTGGCAGCAAAGTTCAGAACCATGTTTCTGTGAATAACTCTTGAACCGTAAGTCACACACGCTCGCTCTTGGCTGCATTCGTTTCAGCTCGTGGCAGCCAGTCTAAAAAACACAATCTTGGACCTCTCTGGATGTTTCCCAGGCGAGCTATTGGCAGCATGTTCAGAACCACTGTTTCTGAGGCTAATTCTTGAACCGTAAGTCATAGACGCTCGATCTTGGCGGCATTCGTCTCAGCGCCTGGCAATTAGTATAGAAGCACTGTTTCCCACTGTTTCTGAGGCTAATTCTTGAACCGTAAGTCATAGACGCTAGAATTTGGCGGCATTCGTCTCAGCGCCTGGCAATTAGTAAAGAAGCACTGTTTCCCACTGTTTCTGAGGCTAATTCTTGAACCGTAAGTCATAGACGCTCGATCTTGGCGGCATTCGTCTCAGCGCCTGGCAATTAGTATAGAAGCACTGTTTCCCACTGTTTCTGAGGCAAATTCTTGAACCGTAAGTCATAGACGCTAGATCTTGGCGGCATTCGTCTCAGCGCCTGGCAATTAGTATAGAAGCCCTGTCTTTGACTTCTCTGGATGTTTCCCAGGCGAGCTATTGACAAGTAAATCCTAGACGCTCGATCTTGGTTATTTTCGCTTTCGCGGCTGGCAGCAAAGTTCAGAACCATGTTTCTGTGAATAACTTTTGAACCGTAAGTCACAGACGCTCGCTCTTGGCTGCATTCCTTTCAGCTCGTGGCAGCCAGTCTAAAAAACACAATCTTGGACTTCTCTGCATGTTTCCCAGGCGAGCTATTGGCAGCATGTTCAGAACCACTGTTTCTGAGGCTAATTCTTGAACCGTAAGTCATAGACGCTCGATCTTGGCGGCATTCGTCTCAGCGCCTGGCAATTAGTATAGAAGCACTGTTTCCCACTGTTTCTGAGGCTAATTCTTGAACCGTAAGTCATAGACGCTAGATCTTGGCGGCATTCGTCTCAGCGCCTGGCAATTAGTATAGAAGCACTGTTTCCCACTGTTTCTGAGGCTAATTCTTGAACCGTAAGTCATAGACGCTAGATCTTGGCGGCATTCGTCTCAGCGCCTGGCAATTAGTATAGAAGCACTGTCTTTGACTTCTCTGGATGTTTCCCAGGCGAGCTTTTGACAAGTAAATCCTAGACGCTCGATCTTGGTTATTTTCGCTTTCGCGGCTGGCAGCAAAGTTCAGAACCATGTTTCTGTGAATAACTTTTGAACCGTAAGTCACAGACGCTCGCTCTTGGCTGCATTCGTTTCAGCTCGTGGCAGCCAGTCTAAAAAACACAATCTTGGACTTCTCTGGATGTTTCCCAGACGAGCTATTGGCAGCATGTTCAGAACCACTGTTTCTGAGGCTAATTCTTGAACCGTAAGTCATAGACGCTCGATCTTGGCGGCATTCGTCTCAGCGCCTGGCAATTAGTATAGAAGCACTGTTTTCCACTGTTTCTGAGGCTAATTCTTGAACCGTAAGTCATAGACGCTAGATCTTGGCGGCATTCGTCTCAGCGCCTGGCAATTAGTATAGAAGCACTGTTTCCCACTGTTTCTGAGGCTAATTCTTGAACCGTAAGTCATAGACGCTAGATCTTGGCGGCATTCGTCTCAGCGCCTGGCAATTAGTATAGAAGCACTGTTTCCCACTGTTTCTGAGGCTAATTCTTGAACCGTAAGTCATAGACGCTAGATCTTGGCGGCATTCGTCTCAGCGCCTGGCAATTAGTATAGAAGCACTGTTTCCCACTGTTTCTTAGGCTAATTCTTGAACCGTAAGTCATAGACGCTAGATCTTGGCGGCATTCGTCTCAGCGCCTGGCAATTAGTGTAGAAGCACTGTTTCCCACTGTTTCTGAGGCTAATTCTTGAACCGTAAGTCATAGACGCTCGATCTTGGCGGCATTCGTCTCAGCGCCTGGCAATTAGTATAGAAGCACTGTTTCCCACTGTTTCTGAGGCTAATTCTTGAACCGTAAGTCATAGACGCTAGATCTTGGCGGCATTCGTCTCAGCGCCTGGCAATTAGTATAGAAGCACTGTTTTCCACTGTTTCTGAGGCTAATTCTTGAACCGTAAGTCATAGACGCTAGATCTTGGCGGCATTCGTCTCAGCGCCTGGCAATTAGTATAGAAGCACGGTCTTTGACTTGTCTGGATGTTTCCCAGGCGAGCTATTGACAAGTAAATCCTAGACGCTCGATCTTGGTTATTTTCGCTTTCGCGGCTGGCAGCAAAGTTCAGAACCATGTTTCTGTGAATAACTTTTGAACCGTAAGTCACAGACGCTCGCTCTTGGCTGCATTCCTTTCAGCTCGTGGCAGCCAGTCTAAAAAACACAATCTTGGACTTCTCTGGATGTTTCCCAGGCGAGCTATTGGCAGCATGTTCAGAACCACTGTTTCTGAGGCTAATTCTTGAACCGTAAGTCATAGACGCTCGATCTTGGCGGCATTCGTCTCAGCGCCTGGCAATTAGTATAGAAGCACTGTTTCCCACTGTTTCTGAGGCTAATTCTTGAACCGTAAGTCATAGACGCTAGATCTTGGCGGCATTCGTCTCAGCGCCTGGCAATTAGTATAGAAGCACTGTTTCCCACTGTTTCTGAGGCTAATTCTTGAACCGTAAGTCATAGACGCTAGATCTTGGCGGCATTCGTCTCAGCGCCTGGCAATTAGTATAGAAGCACTGTCTTTGACTTCTCTGGATGTTTCCCAGGCGAGCTATTGACAAGTAAATCCTAGACGCTCGATCTTGGTTATTTTCGCTTTCGCGGCTGGCAGCAAAGTTCAGAACCATGTTTCTGTGAATAACTTTTGAACCGTAAGTCACAGACGCTCGCTCTTGGCTGCATTCGTTTCAGCTCGTGGCAGCCAGTCTAAAAAACACTATCTTGGACTTCTCTGGATGTTTCCCAGACGAGCTATTGGCAGCATGTTCAGAACCACTGTTTCTGAGGCTAATTCTTGAACCGTAAGTCATAGACGCTCGATCTTGGCGGCATTCGTCTCAGCGCCTGGCAATTAGTATAGAAGCACTGTTTCCCACTGTTTCTGAGGCTAATTCTTGAACCGTAAGTCATAGACGCTAGATCTTGGCGGCATTCGTCTCAGCGCCTGGCAATTAGTATAGAAGCACGGTCTTTGACTTCTCTGGATGTTTCCCAGGCGAGCTATTGACAAGTAAATCCTAGACGCTCGATCTTGGTTATTTTCGCTTTCGCGGCTGGCAGCAAAGTTCAGAACCATGTTTCTGTGAATAACTCTTGAACCGTAAGTCACACACGCTCGCTCTTGGCTGCATTCGTTTCAGCTCGTGGCAGCCAGTCTAAAAAACACAATCTTGGACCTCTCTGGATGTTTCCCAGGCGAGCTATTGGCAGCATGTTCAGAACCACTGTTTCTGAGGCTAATTCTTGAACCGTAAGTCATAGACGCTCGATCTTGGCGGCATTCGTCTCAGCGCCTGGCAATTAGTATAGAAGCACTGTTTCCCACTGTTTCTGAGGCTAATTCTTGAACCGTAAGTCATAGACGCTAGATCTTGGCGGCATTCGTCTCAGCGCCTGGCAATTAGTATAGAAGCACTGTCTTTGACTTCTCTGGATGTTTCCCAGGCGAGCTATTGACAAGTAAATCCTAGACGCTCGATCTTGGTTATTTTCGCTTTCGCGGCTGGCAGCAAAGTTCAGAACCATGTTTCTGTGAATAACTTTTGAACCGTAAGTCACAGACGCTCGCTCTTGGCTGCATTCGTTTCAGCTCGTGGCAGCCAGTCTAAAAAACACTATCTTGGACTTCTCTGGATGTTTCCCAGACGAGCTATTGGCAGCATGTTCAGAACCACTGTTTCTGAGGCTAATTCTTGAACCGTAAGTCATAGACGCTCGATCTTGGCGGCATTCGTCTCAGCGCCTGGCAATTAGTATAGAAGCACTGTTTCCCACTGTTTCTGAGGCAAATTCTTGAACCGTAAGTCATAGACGCTAGATCTTGGCGGCATTCGTCTCAGCGCCTGGCAATTAGTATAGAAGCCCTGTC